>NC_044986.1:72439292-72616792 GCF_008728515.1 Papio anubis | reverse complement strand
CCACAACAGCACCATAGAGCCCGACAAGTTGGTTTTTTTTTTTTCTCTTTTCACAATGGCCTTCAAATTCACTAGTGGAGTGTGGACAAGTAAAGAGCCCACTCATGGAACTGGGATGCCATTCATCTAAGCACACCTCACTTAACAAAGCTTAGAAGTCCCAAATGTCAGTTCTAAACTAGTCATGCTCCATAAATATAAAATATATTTCTAAAGATACATTCTCATAATTTAGAGTGGATTTCAAATGGCTATGAATCCAAACTCTTTACTTTTCTTATTCCCTGACACACTGCCCCTACCTAATTTATGCAATGGTTAATGTTTGTTACTCAATAAGATTACTAATAATTATTATAACAGTAGTAGTAATATAAGCAACAATAATTAACATTTGACAGCAGTACTAGGTGCCAAATACTTCCGATGCTATAGTGCCTCACTTCTTTCTATAGCCCTTAGAGTTAGGTGCTACTGTTTTCTCCATTTTACAGATGAGGAAACTCAGGCTTATTTAGGCTAAGGTAACTTGCTAAAGGGTGCCAAATAGTTCATGTTAAAACTAGGCTTCAGGCTGGGCGCGGTGGCTCACACCCGTAATCACAGCATTTTGGAAGGCCAAGGTGAGCAGATCACTTGAGATCAAGAGTTCAAGACCAGCCTTGCCAACATGGTGAAACCCCATCTCCACCAAAAAATAAAAATTAGCCAAGTGCGGTGGCACACATCTGTAATCCCAGCTACTTGGGAGGCTGAGGTAGGAGAATTGTTTGAACCTGGGAGTTGGAGGTTGCAGTGAGCCGAGATTGCACCACTACATTCCGGTCTGGGTGACAGAGTAAGACCCCATCTCAAAACAACAACAATAACAACAAAAAGCAAACAAACAAACAAAACCACTAGGCTTCAAACACAAGTCTTCTGGCTCCTGATCAGGTACTCTTAACCAAGATCCTGTCTAGCCTCTATACATGAAAGTCTACTGAGAACCTTCTCTGTGCACGTACAGGGGTAACGCCTTCTGCAGAGATCTGCTTTATGGTCATAGAACTGTCCTCCTAATTCCACCAGTTTGATCATCTTATGTATAAAGCTTTGCTTAAACCTACTAGTCTAAGAACAGATTTTAAAAGGAAACAAAACATAAGGCTATGCCAACAGAGCCCGGCCTGAAATTCACTCTCATATTGATATAAAGACAGTTAATTAGTTCAATTCAGCCAATGTCTGATTTTATTAAATGTTAGAAATTAAATAAAGGTTTTAAAATAAGTAAATCAAAGAAAATGTTTCCTGTCTACCTTTACCCCCCAATCTTTCCCCTCTGGATGGTGTGTTAATTGGCTGCTTTCCAAAGGGAGGAACCAAACATTTCTTAACATCCAATTCTTCAGAGTCCAGTAATGTATTTTCCACATAATAGATATAAATAATGAACACACGGCTACATCCATTTTAATCCATGTTAAACATGGTTTCTGGGTTGAGTTTATTTGTAACGCATTCCTTCTCTGTGCTATTTCCCTCCTCCCCACCATGTCACTATGTAGCTTGAAATTTCATAATATGAACATGAAAAAAACAAACCCAATCCTAATTATCTCCTGCAGGATCATAAAAGTAACATTAATAAATTGTGGTAAATATCAGTAGTGATCATTACCAGGTCTGCATCACCAGAAAATAAAATGCAGAACCCCAAAGCAAGAAGGATTAAAGCAAGTCTGCCACCATTAAGCACACACATATTTGCATATTTGCTCTGTAAGCAGATTTAATGGTAATAATAAAGTTGTCTTTAATCTGAACTGGACAAACATTTCAAATGTGCATGGATATGCATAGACTTCTTGGTCTCGGTGCACAACTTTGTATTGTTCAAAGCACTGCCATCTCTACTATTTCATTTTGCATCTCTTTTGCCCTCACTCAAAGGCAGGTATAACAGGTCTTATTCCACCTCACAACTGAGATTGAAAGAAGGGAGAAAGATGTAACCTTCCCAGATTCACCAAGTTAGTCAACAAATGGAGGTTGGAACCCAAGCTCCCTACCACCCAGATCTATGATCTTCCCACTAAAATAATCTTTCTTTTGCATAGACTGCATGGGCATCATGACAACAAGGACCCCTGGTTATTGTATCAAAAGGTAAGGGACAAAACACAATCATGAAGAATGAGAGGCAAGTAAGGTGTCTTACCAGGAAATGAAGGAAAGAAACAAAGCAGATGTTATCCTGCAGTTGATGATACAGGAATGAGATCAGCAATATTCTATGTACAGCTCTGTTCTATAACAAGGTTACCAACACATAAAGGTAGAATTACTAGAAAAGAAGTGTATTTGGTGATCTCAGATGCAGAGAAAACTGATTGGCCAGTATGTGGCTCAGATTGTTGGATTACTTTATTAGTATATAGAAGACCCTAGATATCAGGATGTCAAGGCAAAAAGTAAACTCTGGTTCCTGTCATAAATGTCCAATATGTAAAATTTTAATAGACTAAAGGAAATTCAAGTACATTATCAACTATTGACAGAGACTTATGGCTGCAAGAAGATAAGCAAAAGACATTAGCCTAAATAAGTAAATAGATACAGCAGCATGTATGCTGGGCTCTAATGAATTAATTCCCTAATTGGTCTTCCCTGAACCCCACAGCAGTCTCCATTAGGTCTTCATGTATAATCCATACATCAATAACAGGATGTTTCTAAATCTAGGTCCATGGGCCAAGCCATCTCATTGGCCTTGACTTATCTCTTAGGAAAGAGAAATAAACAGGAGACAAGTTGAAGTTTAGCAAAAACAATAGTCACACTTAAGCAAAAGGAATAGCGTCCAGGTTTTGGTACAGTTCATTGATCAATAAACATTACTCTGAGTGAATGTATTTTTCTGGAGGTACAGGTTACACACTGGAAGAACAGAAGGGACTTGTAGAAAGTTTGGAGTTTGTCACATAGCCACTCACCTAGGACAAAAACTATATTATCATTTATGTTTTAAAAATTGGCTGTGATCGGCCAGGTGCGGTGGCTCATGCCTGTAATCCCAACATTTTGGGAGGCCGAGGTGGGCGGATCATGAGGTCAGGAGATTGAGACCATCCTTGCTAATATGGTGAAACACCATCTCTACTAAAAAAAATACAAAAAATTAGCCAGGCGTGGTGGTGGGCGCCTGTAGTCCCAGCTACTTGGGAGGCTGAGCAGGAGAATGGCGTGAGCCCGGGAGGCAGAGTTTGCAGTGAGCCGAGATCGCGCCACTGCACTCCAGCCTGGGCAACAGAGCAAGACTCCATCTCAAAAAAAAAAAAAATTGGCTGCGATCATTTACTAGGCTTGCGTCCCTCATGGCAGGCCATGTGCATGGGGTAGTGAACTCCCATGCACACATGATCCAGATGTTGACATTTCAGAATTCTTACCCAGAGGGTCTTCTGCTCCAGTAGGTCTCAAACTTCAGTTAGCACCAGAACCACCTGGAGGGCTTGATAAAACACAAAATTGCTCAGCTCCCACCAGAGAGTTTGTGATTCAGTAATGCTAAGTTAAGGCCTGAGAATGTGCATTTCTAACACATTCCCAGGTGATGCTGATGCTTCTGGGATGGGGAGCCCACTTTGCAAGCCACTGCTCTAGCCCAACACCGTCATTTTCGAGAGGCAGAAAGCCAGGCCCAGAGAAACAAGTGACTTGCTTGCAGGGCCACTCTGCAGTAGCTCACTCCCTAGTGCCTAGTGGGTCTCTTTTGTTATGAGTGGAATCGTGTCCCCCTGAAATTCATGTATTGAAGTCCTAACCGCCAGTACCTCAGAATGTAACCTTATTTGAAAATAGGGTCATTGCAGATGTAATAAGATGAAATGATACTGGAGTAGGGCAGGCCTCTAATCCAATATGACTGATGTCCTTACACCAAGGGGAGATTTGGACACAGACATGCACACAGGAAGATGTCAGGTGAAGATGGAGGCAAAGATCAGGGTGATGATTCTCCAAGCCAAGGAATGCCAAAGATTGCCAGCCACCACCAGAAGCCAGGAGAGAGACCTGGAGCAGACTCTCCTTCACAGCCTAGAAGGAACCAACACTACTGACACTTTGAATTCAGGCTTCTAGCCTCCTGAACTGTGAGATAGTAAATTTCTATTGTTCAAGCCATCCAACGTGCAGTACTTTGTTATGATTTCCCAGCAAATTAATGCAACTTTAGAGGAAAGCATCAGTGTTAAAGTCAGCACTCACCTGAGGGGCTGTTATGAAGCAGTCCCAGTCCCCGTTTCCCCATCTTTTTCTCTTTTCCACTTACCCCTCAACTGAGAACTAGGAGCTCTGATGTCTTTCAAAGTCAATGCTTAAGGCTTTGCTCCAATAGCAGTGTAAACTGCAATAACCTCGTACCAAAGTGATGTGGCAATAGGTCTTAGAGACCCTTCAACAGACATGTTCATACTCTAACCTGGTATTTCTACTTCTAGAGCTTCAGACTAAAGAAACCAAAACCCCTGTGGGGGAACACACGTACCTGTGAATTGAATAATAGTAAAACAAAACGACACCTTGCTACAAGAATATTAGGTAGTCATTAAAGTACTTTTCATTAGGAATATGTAATTATATGGAAAATGCAGGTGCTATAAAATCAAGAGGCAGGATATAAAATACCCTATGTATAAAAAGTAGAATACTGGAAGGAAATACATCAAAATATTAAGAGTTTTTTAATTTGCAGGCTGGCAAGAGTATTAGAAATATTTTTCTTCTCTCTGCTTTATCTTGGAAAAGCATTTATTATTTTCATAAGAGGAAAGATATGAGAGAGAGAGTTCCAGAGATTTACAACTTTTCTTTGTTCATCTGAGCTCCAGTATTCCTTCCCATCAGGTACCCTCTCACACAAAAAACACCTAAAATCTATCAAAGATTTGACAAATCTGTCCCTGTGACTGGAAGATGGGCCTTTTCAGGTTAGAGACTAGGTTTATCTCTTAAAATTGGATTAAAACCGGGCTGGGTGGGGTGGCTCACACCTATTATCCCAGCACTTTGGGAGGCTAAGGCGGGCAGATCACGAGATCAGGAGATCGAGACCATCCTAGCTAACATGGTGAAACCCAGTCTATACTAAAAATGCAAAAAAAAACATTAGCCAGGCGTGGTGGTGGGCTGCTGTAGTTCCAGCTACTCGGGAGGCTGAGGCAGGAGAATCGCTTGAACTCGGGACACGGAGGTTGCAGTAAGCCGAGATCGCGCCACTGCACTCCAGCCTGGGCGACAGAGTGAGACTCTGTCTCCAAAAATAAATAAATAAATAAAAATTTTAAAAATTAAAAATTAAAAAATTTAAACAAGGATTAAAGGATTAAAATCAATTTCTTCCAAATCATAGAAACCTCCAGTTAGAAGGATGGTGAAATTCTGCATATAAAGTTTTCTCCCTTTTCTGTCCCTGGTGCCTGAGGTTGGTTTCTGCCTTCAAACCTTTCCAAGTGATTCTCCCATGAAGAACAATACTCACATTTATCATCCTTTGTCTCCTAAGCTCTTTTCTTTCCTGCAGCCATTTGTGGGTTTGTTGTTGTTGTTTTTAAACATATCTGCTTAAAATTCTTCCTTTGCCGCATTGATCAAATTCAGTAGCTTGAGATTGATTTGGGTTAAAACATATCCTCTTCTAAAGATGCCTATCCATGGGGAATTTGAAGTAATCAGTTATTCACACTTTAGTATGAATTAGCTCTAGAGCTCTGATTTCCTCCTAATATCCAGCTAACAGCCAGTCACATAGCTAAGATTATGAAACAGAAACTGGAGTTCTAAAAAGAAGATGAAGCAACATGTGGACACGATGTGGAGACAGGGCATTGACCAGGAGGGGGGCATTTGGGAACCAGAGTAGCAGAGGGTAGGAAAGAGGGAAGAAGGTGACGGAATGTAGCAAAGACAAACTAAACCTGTGTTAGAGTTCTACTGGGTGGTCCCACTTGAGTAGCCTTAATCCACTTATATTTTTTGCAAAAGGAGAATTTCTGCCACAGCTTATATAAGTAACAATCAAACTAGACAGAAGCACCAAATGTTTTAAAATTGCATGAGTAACAAATGAAATGCTCATAGGCACATGGGGTCTTGGGATTCCTTTGATACTGAATACTGAGCATCAACCAGTTGCATGCCAGTTGGACGATATTAGTCATTTCACATGGATAAGCAAATATATATATATATGTAGGTGTGTGCACATAGGTACAGTAGTGCATACATTTATGTGTATATAAACACACAAAACATATATATATATATATATATATCATATAGGCCTACTCAACTACTTAGCTGAGTTCTCAACCTTGTAACGAATTCAAAGGGTTACAGCAAACCCCCTTGAAGTTATCATATACAGAATGTGTGTGTGTGTATATGTGTGCGTGCGCGTGCGCACATGCGCATATGTGTGCTTTGCTTCCAGGTGAAGAGTCCACAGCTTTGATCTGATTCTTGAAGGGGATGAGTCACCACAGTAGGGACTGATGGCTCTGAATCATATGTGTGGTGTGCTAGGCTCCAAGCTTTCACACGTTCATCCCCAGTTTTTCATACAAGAAGGAGGAAGGCCAGGGTGGTGCTGGCCAAAACCCAGCCCCTCTCCCACACTTGGCAATGTTGCAGCAGGCTTACTGCACCAGGGACCTTGTCCTGGCATCCAAACAGCTCCTCCATGAAGACTGGGGAAATGAGGCGGGAGGATCTTCTAACTAGATTTTCTCTAAGACCCTTTTGATCCCAAAGAAACAATTGATTTCTCAGATCTGCCATTTACTGTTAAGACAGATCCATTTGCTCTCTGATATGGTTTGGCTGTGTCTCCACCCAAATCTCATTTTGAATTGTAGCTCCCATAGTTAGCATGTGTTGTGGGAGAGACCCGGTGGGAGATAATTAAATCATGAGGGCAGCTTCTCCCATACTGTTCTTGCAGTAGTGAATAAGTCTCATGAGATCTGATGGTTTTATATGGGGAAACCCCTTTCACTTGGTTCTCATTTCTCTCATTTGCCACCATGTAAGATGTGCCTTTCACCTTCTGCCTTCCACCTTCTGCCATGATCGTGAGGCCTCCCCAGCCATGTGGAACTGTGAGTCCATTAAACCTCTTTTTCTTTATAAATTACCCAGTCTCAGGTATGTCTTTATCAGCAGTGTGAAAACGGACTAATATGCTCTCCAAACTTACTCTCAGCTATACAACCCAGTAGCAAATGCTATTCCCTTCCCCTTCATTTCTTGGATAGAAATCCATAAAACATCAAGTATTCAAAAAAATCATTAAAAATCAAAACTCTACATTTATTAGAGAAAGTGGGCGGGTTTTTTTTTAACCTGAACTCTTAGGAGATGCTCCGGGCCAGGACACATTTTGTATCTTCAGGGGAAGACAATAATCACTGATGTGTAAAATGATATGCCAAAACCAACACAAATGCCTGCAATGATCAATTCACTCTTGTGAATTTTCTAAGGCAGGAATATGAGGAAACACATTTTATAATGTTTCTAACAAGGTAACTGGAAAATTGAATTGACCAGAATACCCCATTCCCAAACCATCCCAGTTAAGAATTATATACCTAGTTACAGACCCATTCAATTCCAGCTTAATTTAACATTTGCTCACAGCAAAGGGAGGGTGTGACAAAGGCAGCCTGTTTATGCCATAAGCAAGATACCAAGATGTACCTGAAGCAGCCCTTGGGGCTGCTGGCCACCCCTCAGCCACCCTCCTCCTCCTATCCTTCTCCTCCTCACATCAGTAGCAGTGCAACCGTGGAAATGCATTTCTGTCACCAGCACCATCGTCAGCAAGGCGCACTGGCTACTGTTTTCAGTTTATAAACCTGTAACTTGGATACCATCTCCTTTTTGCCCTCTGCACAAGCCCATAAACATCCTCAGCTCTGCTCATGACGGGTTCTTTACTCTAATGGAAGCTCCCTCCTGGATATCCCCAAAGAGAAAGATGTGTCTGGTAAGGGAGAGGTCAAACCCGAGCACAGCTATTTATTACATATACTGCGACCAGATGGAGCTAACTCATCCATCAAAGCCCTCGTCATCCTCATCACATTAGCTTCTTATAAAAGCCTCCTGCTCTTTCCCCTCATAGTCCAGCTCTCCTGCTTCTCTCCTCCTCTCGCTCTCTCTCCCTCTCGCTTTCTCCCACTCATGCACTTTCAGGAAAATGAACCCTCTCTAACCCCATTGCTGTTCTCCTTAAATCATGGCTACCCATCACTCCGTGGCTATTTTTAAACTTTACTTTTATCAATACTCCTCCTGTAGCTCAGGGAGATATTAAAACTGTACTGGGGCAAGGAAGGGCGTTTCTGACACTTGCTCCCTCATTCATCAGTTCCTCATAGGCCCGTTGGTGACAATGAAAAGATTTCACAATACCGTGCAGCAGAAACTCATTCTCCTGCTCATCCATCATGCTCAACCTAGCAGCAGTTCTACTGACCTAATCTGCAATGCCTCGGTACTCACTGGAGATTTCTTAAAGGCACCCTTCATTGTTGTCTGTAACAAAGAATAGGCCTGGGCCATTCGATAAGGAGACTAAATGGTGCAAGGATTAATGAAATATTCCTTCATCTCCCCAGTCCTGGGTTCAAAGACCGCATGGCAGATGAAGCCAAGCATCCTCTTACAGGTTGAATTCAGCATAGCCCACTAACGGTTCAGCTAAATGCACTCAAATACAAAGACTATTTCTTAGGATACAAGAAAGAAGGGCCCCAAATAGTGTGTGCCCCCACCAGTCCACTTCTTCGTTCATTCATGGATTGTTTCCCTCATTTAGCAAACACTTTTTAAACATCTACCATGATCTAAGTTCTATTATAAACACTGTGGCCATTAAAAAAGTATAAATGCTAGTTGTGAGGAACTCATTGCTTAGAGGAAGAGAGGCAAAGAAAGCAAAGGTTTCAATGGTAGCAGTTATGGCAAACAACCAACTGCCCCCTTGCACACTTCTTCACGGGGAAAAGTCCACAGTAGCCCAGTTAGAGACTACATCTCTCAGCTACCCTTGCTGCTGGGTGAAGCCATGTGACTAAGATCAAGCCAATGAAATTAACAGTGAAGTGCTGCATGTAAATTGATGTCATATCCTTAGAAAGGAAGCTGGCTGTGCTTCATGCTGCCTCCCTTCTTCCCATGCAATACAGCACAAATGCTGTGCTGGTAAGCCAGTTTTGGCCATGAAGACAAAAATCACAAGTTAAAGAATGGCAGAGCAACCAGGTAGAAGCAGCCTGGGCCCCATGATGACCTCAGGACAGAGAAAGACTATAGGCATTAGAGGACTCTGAACTGGCTATGGCAGGGACTAGACTTGTACAGAGATGGTGGTAGAATAAAGGGGGCTCAGACATCCAGTTCCCATTTTGAGTTTTAGAGGTGTTTAAGCCCAGAGCAAAAAGTGGTGCCTACAGGTCCTTATGTGTTTTGTAGCTGACACCAGCCCCATTTAAATGCCCAGAATGAGGACAAATGAGAGGCAATTCAGAGACCCCAATAGACAAACACAATAAGCGCTCCTGATTTATTTAAGTTCACAGACCATTTACTCCTCATCCTCCAGCTTGTTCCCTGCTAAACAAAACAAAACCCTCTCCAGAAGGCTGTATTTCCTACTAATCCACATGGTTCATTCTGCTAGCTACTTACTCACATGGTCTTTGAAATACTCCCATTTTCAAAAGGCAGTGAGAGTTCCTGCAAACAACTGTGCAAGTCAGCCATCTTGGAAGCATATCCTCCAGCTCCAGTCAAGCCTTCAGGTGACTGCAGCCCTGGCAATATATCCTGACTACAATTTCTCTAGAGACCCTGAGCTAGAACCACTTATCTAAGTTGCTACTAAATCTCTTGCCTGTAGAAATTATGAGATAATAAATATAAATTGGTTTAAGCTACTAGGTTTTGTAGTAATTTATTATATTGCAATAGATAACTAATAAACTTTCTTTTTTCATGCTATATTAAAAATAAAGAAATACTCCCATTTTCAGATATCTGTCCTCTCTCTGGAATGACATGGAAGCGCTCCCTGAGGATAAGGATACCATCTTCAGCTTTTCTCCCATGCAGAACTCAACATAGGGCTCAGCAAGCAAGCCACAGGCACTCCAAAAATATGAACCAATGTACACAGAAATGAGAAGTCAAAGAAATGCAATAAGGGGGACACTAAGCACATTTTGTGAAAACAAAATATTAGTGCTAGAAACAAAATCTGAGGCACTATAGTTTAGCTCTTTTGTTATATTAATGCAGAAATAGAGACTTCCAAAGCAGGTAAATACTGAGATCAAAGTCTCACAGCTAGGTAATGGTAAAGATGCTATGAAAATGTGGTCTCATGTGTTCTTTCTGTGACAGCAGAATACCACCTTGGGTCAGAAACAAAGCAAAGCCATGTTATAAATTCCAAGGACACCTACCCCAGCCACTCTTGGTCTCAATGCCTCACCTCCCAACTGACTCATGTTCAACCACAGATTCCAGGTGAGAGCCCAGAGGCGTCTCAGGTGGCAGACAGTGGCAGTAAACGTTTGTGGAGCATGGAGGCTGGGACATATGATTGGCACAATTTTAACCTGTATCAAGCATTCAGTCCTTTCTCTTACAGTCTAATCAACAGACACTTCAGCAATTCTGAATTTTAAAAGACACCAATTTTTGCAGCCCATCACAATGCCAAAACCCCAATCTCCACTTTTCCAAGTAAAATATCCCTATCTTACAGGATAACCAATGTGTAATACACTAAAATGTTTTATTTAAAATTATATGAATCTAATGTGCCAATGATTTTAACACACCATGATTTTATGTAACACTGAGAAAAGCAAAGCAATTAAACTGCAACACAATGCTTTCCAATCACTTGGAATTTTTATTTTATACTTATTAAAATAGCTCTTTTGGATTAATATAGACACAGACTTTTATCACTCATGTGCATTCATAAAAATATACATATGTGAAATACATGGAATAAGGCATTCCCAAAACTTCTCCTACTCACTGCCTGACTTTTCAGAATCAAATTTTCAACTCGGAGTTTATCGATGTTTGTTTCTCACATAAAATATCTTCTCTGTCACTCAAGAGCATAGCTGCTGCAGCCGCCAACAAGCGTTCTGCAAGTTTTGATACTGGCACTTTCTCAATCTTACCAGGAAATGTCAACAGAAGGTTTTCAGACAATAACCAGAGTCTTTCCTCAAATGGCCCTTCAGTGGTTTGTTGACTGAAACCCTTGCGGTTACAGTTGAAAGGAGCCACCAGGAACAGCTGAAAAGGCTGCCCAAGCATAGGCAGAGACAAATATGGCAGACCCTGGACAGCAGCTTTCTTTCAGAAGTCACCATGCTTTGGAAAGATGTACCCCCGTGTCAGAGATCATAAAATTGAAAAACATGCATTTTAGCAACATGAGATACAGTATTACTTTTAGCAAGCATTTATTATATTATCTTCCCAGAACTGCATTCCCTTCTTTTGGGGCTGCATATGAGCTCATGGTGGGGGCTCCCTATCATTAGGGGATAGACCTTGGTCAGATGCATAACCCCAATCCTAGGACTGCACACAATTGCTCCACCCCCTACCTGGGTTCTATGCTCAGGGTATCACAAGGCCAAAATCAAGGTGTTAGTCCCCACATGTCTGCACTCTCAACCAGACATGCTGGGGGAAAAGATTGCTTTCCTAGCTCATTCAGGTGGCAGGCAGAATTTGCAGCTATATATCTGATGTCTCTGACTCCTTGCTGGCTGCTGGCTGGGATCCACTTTCTGCTTCTAGGAGCTGCCCGATCCTTCTCGTGAGCCCCTCCATTGTCACTCCAGCAACAGTATGTCAAATCCCTCTCTCTCTTTGAAGATCTAGGACTTTCTCTGCTTCCACCAGGTGAAGAAAGTTCTGTGCTTTCAGAGCCTATGTGATTAGATTTGGCCCACCTGGATAATCCCCCTTTTTAAGGTCCACCATGCCATGTAACACAACAGAATCAGGGCAATGATATCTCATCACATCACAGAGACTGGACACTAGGGACAAGGAATACTGGGGGCAAGGGGCATTCTTAGTATTCTGCCTACCACACCAGCCCTCTAATGAACTATAGGAGTGACCCAAGTAGCTTTCCAATAAAATCCTTTATTCCCTCAAGCTGAATCAGGTCGGATTTCTGAGCCCTAATACATTATTTTATTAAATAGAGCTAAAAACTAACAATATCAAGAATGACTTGACTCGTTTTGACCAAGGGGTAGCAGATAGCACTATTCTTAAATTAATCTAAAATAAATAAAGCTACTTCCAGTTCCATTCGGGCACATAGACCCTTCAGGAACTAAATTACTAGCAGCAGTGAAAATGCAGGAGGGTTTCAACAGGGCCCCACGTATCCGAACAGGAAGCTGGTGTTACCCACTCAGCCTCACACAGGTCTGGCAGAGTCAGCAGCCAAGAGCCCCTAAAAGACAATTTCCTGCTTGGCATGGTGGCTCACACCTGTGAATTCCAGCAATTTGGGAGGCTGAGGCAGAAGGATCGCTTGAGGCCAGGAGTTCAAGACCAGCCTGGGCCATATAGTGAGACCACTATCTCTACAAAAAATGTTAGAAACTGATTAGCTGGGCATGGTGGTGCATGCCTGTGGTCCCAGCTACTCAGGAGGCTGAGGTGGGAGAATGGTTTGAGCCCAGGAGGTTAAGGCTGCAGTGAGCCATGATCACACCCCTGTACTCAAGCCTGAACAACAGAACGAGACCCTGTCTCTTAAAAAATTAAATCATTTTTAAAAAGACAATTTCCTGCTGGCTACAGTGGTTCACACCTGTAATCCCAGAACTTTGGGAGACCGAGGCAGGCGGATCACCTGAGGTCTGGAGTTCGAGATCAGCCAGGCCAAATTAGCTGGGCATGGTGGTGTGCACCTGTAATCCCAGCTACTCGGGAGGCTGAGGCATGAGAATTGCTTGCACCCGGGAGGCGGAGGTTGCAATGAGCCAAGAGCGCCACTGCACTCCAGCCTGGGTGACAGAGCGAGACTCCGTCTCAAAAAAGAAAAAAAAGAATTTCCATAAGAAAAAAATATTCCAAATATTTTAAATCCTACATATAGGGAGGAAAGGAACTTCCAAACTGTTTTGTCCTAATAAATAACTTGATGGCATCTGCATTAGAATCTTCTAATTTAATTGCTATAAATGATCTTACTTCTGCCATGAAACCCTTAGTGAGGCCTCTACTCAAAAAAGTATCCCTCACTTACCTTGCCTTGCCAAAATCATTCCAATATTCTTTGTAATGTGTGATCAGAGAGAGAGAGAGTGGGAGAGAACACAAACGTATCTGAAGAAACCCATTTCAGAATTTTTCTTCAACACTTATCTCCAAAATGGCCCATTTGATTCATGAACATCTCTAATGTATATCATCAGTGACTGAAGGAGTTTTTTTATATGATTTTTGACAATTTAACAAGTCCTCCTGACAAATTAAATGGTTGTGTTGACAACTTAACTGTACTGCCAATCAATATTTTCAATTACTTTCATTGTCATTCAGAAAAAATACAACACGAGGTCACACCGTGGTAAAACCAAGGAAAGAAAATAAAACGAGGAGCAATCAGCGGGGTGGGGGTGGGAGGGTGAGAAGAAGCAAACTTTGAGGCATAACACAACCCCATGTACTTGGGGCCGAGAGGACCCCAGGGTTTCTGAGATGAGTCTGGAAAATGGCACTTCCCTGGGGTGACTCCTGGGCTCCACCATGGAGGCTTTCCTCTTCCCAGGAGCTATTTAAAAGTCATTAGATTTGAGCCATGGACATACTGCATTTTATTAAAAGGCCCTGTTTTCAGGCATTTGCCAAGTGGCCGCCACCACTGTGGCCTCCGTCCCCCAGAAAGTCCCTCCAGGACCGCAGGTAACGTTTCTCAGCCTTTCCAGGGGTCGATTGGTCAGTCGGAAAAATTCAAGTCAGAGAACGCTGAGGCAGAGGTCAGCCTTCTTAAGCTTTTCAAAGGGGTAGCAGCAAATCAATATTTTCAAATGTGTATTTATCATGCAGGAAGAGAGGTTACCCATGGAGAGCAAAGCAAACACACAGAAATATTCCAGTTCTTCACCACGTAAAAAAAAACGATCTAGGGGTTAAAGGCAGATTTCAAAAAGGATGATTTGTTTTAAGTGATTCCTCAGAGTGAAGAATTTTAAAAGGGACTCTTCAGGACTATGCACCAGCTCGCAAATCAAGGAGATTGCCATGGCCAGGTCTTTGAGGCATCTGGGCTTTCCATTGCTAGAGGTTGCCCTGACCATAGGAAAAGAACCTAAGGCTCTTCCCTCTTTGGCCTGCCTCCTCTGAGGATCTGCTTGGGCTGTTTCTCCTCCTGCCACAGGCTGTTCTCCCAATTCCTCTAGCTGTTAAAGCCACCTCCTCCAGGAAGTTGGCTCTGACTGCAGTGGCTCAGCATTCCTCACTTTCCAAACTCCCCCGATACTTACTGCCTGCATCCTCCCACCCCAACTCGCTTAGCTCTGAACCACTTAGTGTCTTGTGTGACTACTTAAATGTTCCACATACTAAGTACTTTTAAAATATTTACTTAATCTCCTTAGTGAACTGTAAATTCCCTTGGGAAAGGACAATGTCAGCCTTCTCAGGACCTCTCATCGTAGCTGAACCAGGGATGGCAGGACAGTTACACTTCAAATACTAACTAATGATGGGTAGCAGCTGCCAGGAATGACACGTGCAGCCAAGTTCACAGGCAATATTGGGCCTCACTGAAAATGAACACCATGGCCACCAATGATGTCTGCCTTGGGCATGGAATCAGGAAGTGGTGGCCCATGGATCTTACCCTGCTTTCCAGGACTAACCACTGATGTGTGCACAGTAGGTTCTCAATAAACCATCAACGTAGAAAACTAAGTCATTTACCAGGCACTAGCAAGAAACAATCCAGGAGCTATAAGGAGATCGTCACACTCTAGCTTCATTCATTCACTCACTAAAGGTTCCTAAGTGATTGCTGTGTGCAGAGGGCAGTGCCAGGTGATAGGGAGGCAGAGTAGGGCACCATAGGGCTCTAGTCTTCAAGGGACTTAGCAGCTAGTAGGTGACACAGATGTGAGTGCACAAAAAGTATTGTCATTAATAATATAACAAGTTCCCGACGAGGACTTCAATTAACAGAAAGAGCAAACATCTCCCAGGAGTGATGGCTCTGATGTTGGGC
Organism: Papio anubis; assembly: GCF_008728515.1. Classification (NCBI taxonomy): domain Eukaryota; kingdom Metazoa; phylum Chordata; class Mammalia; order Primates; family Cercopithecidae; genus Papio; species Papio anubis. Next base: position 72,601,455 of record NC_044986.1, on the reverse strand, counting down.
CTTGAATGATAACAGAACTTAACAAGCAGGAATGAAAGGAATGAACATCTCAGAACAAACACAGAATGCTGAGTCAGTCCCCAAAGGGGGTGCAGTCTGGAAGGAGAGAGGGGGCAAGTGTGAACAGAGCTGTCTACGGCATAAGGTAGGAAGCAATAGAGACACAGCAAATTGCTGTCAGAGCTCTCTGGTCAGCTCAGGGTCTTAGAAGGGTATGCTTCAAGTCAATGAGTAGCATATATTCAAGGATAGGGAAGCTGAAGGCACCGACTAGCTGTGAGGTACCATTGCAAATGTACAGGGAGGAAGTGATGAGGGCCATTGGCCCTGGGCAGTGGCTACAGAGAGGGAAAGAAGGGCAGAGCTGATGAGTCTCTTAACAAAAGATTATGAGTACCTGGTCACTGGACAGACGTGAGCAATGAGGAAGCGGGGTGAGCCCAGCCTCCAAAGGCCACAGCCACCCACATAGGGAGGGCAATATCTGGTTCCCCTCACACATTTTGCCATCTTGGCAAGGACTCTTCTAGATTTTCTGCTTTGGGGAACCAAGGTGATTCCAGGGACCCTCACCTGCAAAACTGGAAGGACCTAGCGTTCTCTGGGCTTCAGAAAGAGTATTCCTGTTACCAAGAAAATATCATGACACTAGCACATGGCAGCCTTGATAGTACCCACACTTCAGGTCCTCTTCCCAACACCTTGGGGCAAAATGGAAATTTTCCTTGGGGCAGAAGAAAAGGGAGGTGAGAACTGGTGCTCTCAGTACACAGTAGCTGCAGATAGAAGGTTGCATCTCTGGCTTCCTCAAAAAGCAAGCTCCCCTATGGGTAAATATGGACATTTTCAAAGCCTATTGTGCCACTGAGGTAGATCATCACAAGTTCCAAATCAAGGGTGCCCAAGGAGAGAAGCATAACATTGGGGCTTCCCAGGGGCCCTTCATTGTAATGGCCAAAGGATGAAAGAGGAAGGGCTAGAGGATAGTTCTATTCCTTCTCTATATTTCTTCCAAAGACCCCTCAAATTATACCCCATGGCCTTCCCCCAACCCTTGTGTCTAGGAAAACCACGTGAGCCCATCATCCTCCCAGGTCCAGAACCTGCGCGCTGCTCTTTGAAGCACATGGCTATCCCCTGAGACCTTCTAAGTTTCTTTCCAACCTTTTAAGACTTTTACTGAGAAGCCTTCAAGGCTCAAACATTACAAAGCATTGTCGAACCAATCACTTGATTGCACAGTGTGAAGACAAATTGACAAGCCACATGATGGAGGCCCAGATTTATGTATTCTCAGGAGAGATGCCTAACAAAACGATGCCCCACTGATGACAGACCTTTTTTGCAAGTGGCCAGCTGCTTCTGGTATTCCAGCACACCCCTCCTAAGCACCCACTTCCAACTCACCTAAGGCCTTTTCTTTGTAGAGTGAATTAACACTCCTTCAGGCCCCAGGCTAGTATGCTGCAGCAATTTTTTTTTTAAAAAAAGGAGAATAATCTGGAATCCGGTGCATTTCCCTCAAGATGTAAACACACACACACACACACACACACACGTTTCACACACACACACAAAAGCTTAGAATTGAAATGTATGTAGGGAAAAGCAGGGTTCTCAAAGCCAGTCTTGTGCTTGTGTTACTGAAAAACCAATGGATTTGGCTCAGTTCTGTTAACCATCAGCAATTATCTTCCTGTCAAAGCTAAAGGTAACAAATTTCCCCATATCCAGCAAGGCTATATCACCAGCCGGACACCAACATCATCTGACGGCAAGTAAATCACCACAGCAGCCATGGGTCCTGACAGACAAATGCACTGTCTCAGAAAATCCAGGCCTATCACTCAGAAGGGGGAAAAAAAGGTTCTCTCAGCTGGTCTCGCAGAGAAGAGATTAAATGTTACAGATTCAGTAAGTACAGTAGAAAGCAAATCCTAAATATGAGAATTATTAATGGACTTTACACTGGTCTTTTTAATCTGTTGCCAACATATGCTCATCTATTTTACCTTGGTCGGCCTTGTTTCCTGATGGACATAACAGGCAGGAACAGTGCATTATCCCAGCCTTAATCAGCACCAACAGCACAAGAACAATGTCCGGCTACCTATCAAATGGGGACTACTTTAGCAATAGCTGTTCTTTTATAATGAAGACTGCATAATAAAAGACACCACTAATATGCCCTGTCCTTACACTTAACAATAACATTCATTTCATGATATGCCACATAATGGGGATATCAGTTCTTAACCTGCTCGGGAACAAAGTGCTGCATTATCACAGGGCAATTGGAACTTGGCTGGGATTCCCTGATAATCTATGGGTGGAAGGAGAATTCTCCCCACAAAGGACATAGAGTGCTGGTGTCAGACTCTAAGAGCCAGCCTACAATTTGAGAAAAGCCACCTCTAACCCTCACAATCACCAACCATTAAATGCTAGGCTGGAACATATAACATTATGCAAACACTGCTGGGGAGGTCTCCACTGGATTATACAGTGGGCACGTGAGTGTCTGCAAAGAAGCTTGTTTTATTCAACAATTTATTTCATTCAAGGCCCTTCTATGGACCTAAAGTTGAAGAACTAATAGTGGGGGTCCCAAATAACATCACTGCCCTCAACAAAAATACAGTCTCCCTGTGAGGACAAACTTTATCTACAGAATCCAATAATCAAGCAAGAACATTGAAACAACGAGCTCTAAGATTCAGAAGAGACAGGCAGAAAGGGGAGAGATCTATGAACTGGTGCAAAGTGCTGCCCAAAGTCAAAGGTTCAGCACTCTGGTGCCGTGACGTATGTGTGTGTTTTCTGAAGCAACTGTTTATGGAGCCCCTACTATGTGCCAACCACTGACCAAGTACTTTTGCATATCATGCCACTTAACTTTCACAAATCATGAAGAAAATCGTTTTACTCTCATTTAAAAAGGAGAAAACTAAAAACCAGAGAACTTAAGAACTTGCCCAAGGTCACCCAGCTAAAAGGGGTAGACCCAAGACTCAAAGTTAGGCTCATCAGTACCCAGGAGTCCCTCCCCTTCCCTTCTACTGCAGTGGCATGGAATGGACATGGGCCTCCTCGCACTCCGGGCAGCTGCCTACGTGAACATCCGGAGCCCAGCAACGGGAACACTGCTGTTGGGATGGCTGCCTGAAGGGAGGCTTGCGAACTAGCATGGGGAAAGAGACAAGCTTGGAAACCTCCACAGTCCTCTGACCTGTGATCTCAGCTCATCAGCACCATGTTCCAGTCACCTGAGTCAACCCATCCCCCAATCAACACTCACCCAAAGAAAAAAGCCAGGACTAGGTTGAACCGTACAAAACTGACATTTTTGTAGGTCAAAACTGGATATTGTTCAGATATTGGCAATTTCATACAGTTAAAACTAGTACCACACTAGGATTAAGGGCAAGAGAAGGTGGGGCAAATTGTTCACCCTTAGGCCAAGAGGAGTTTTACCCCAGATAAAATGGTTTAGCCTTAATTTCATGCCAAAGCTAAAATGGTTCCAGTGAGGTGAAGAAAAGCACTGGACTGGTGGAGCAGGGCCTAGAAAACTGAGTTCCAAATGTGTCTCTGCCCCTAACCAGCTATAGGCTTCAGGTGGCTTCCTATTCCTCTCAGCCCCGATTCCCCCTATGTGATGTGAAGGTGTCCAACCAGAAGTCTTGAAAGGTTTCTTAGAGTTCTGCAGTGTTGTTGTGCTAGGGGTTTGTCGCTGACATAAGATCTTCTCCTGAGAGTGGACCCCTGGCTAAGGTGAGTGGCCGAGAACATGAGAGGAGTCTGTAGCAGGTGGGATGTAACTACCATAGAAGATGAAAGGAGCCCAGAAAGGGAAACTGAGGTTTAAGGACAAAGTTACTAACGTTATAAAATGGGAAAGGACCAGATCTGGAATCCCAAATATTTAATGTTTCCATTTGCCTACTTGTTGAGCATCCAAAGCCCAAGAAGGAGCTAGGATGGGCAATCTGAACCACATTTTCCCCCACTATACTCCTCTAAGAGGTTGTGCAACCTTTCACACACCCACAAATCAAATGCCAGCAGCCAGATGAATCTGGCATTATTCTTCTCAGGATTTATGGCTGGTGCACCAATTCCTTGTCTGATCCTAAATCTGCCATTTATGAGAGAAGCATCCCAAGGCCCAGGTGCAGTCAGATGCTCCATGTCTCCCTGCACAAGGGCACAGTGACATTTGGTGACAGGACAGAGAAAAAGTTATCTAGCATGACAGTGCTTTGGATGAGAACATCAAATAGCTCACACGGGCATGGCGAAGAATTGGTAACCTTAAATATAAGAATGATGGGAAGATAGCTAGATTCAGGGGGACTGAGTCAGTCCACCAGGCAGCTGTCTGCCTGTCCTCACTGTGCCCCAAACATCAAGTGGGCGAAGTGGAAGAGAAAAAGGCAGTCCAGTAATGGCCCACGATGGTGCTCCTTCTCCAGCTTGTCTTACCGCCTCCCCACTCTTTGCAGGGGTTATTCTCTGATGTCTCCCATGGAAATCCTAGCCAGTGCATCTGAGCAGTTGCCGATTCTAGCAGACAGAGAAAGGGACATTAACTTGGCCTAACAAAAGAGACATATAGCTGAGAGTCAGAAACCGTAGTTCTAGTTCAAAAGCTGCAATGATATATCAGGTGACCTCAGAGAAGTCACATCTCCTCTCTGAACTTGTTTCCCCATCTCTAAAATGGCAAGCTGAACTAGATCAAATTTTGCAAACCGAGGGCCTAGAGGCCACATTTAGCCCATAGGCATGATTTTTTCCCCCACACAAAGTGTTTTAAATATCAGTGTAGCTGCCCACACTGAATAATAAGAGATTTCACAGAAAAATATCTATTTCTGTCTTCTCTTAAACAATGAGAAGATCTAAAGTTCAGCTTCCAGTAATGACAGAGTAGCTTATATTAAACAAACCCTTCCATTGATGATAATTATAAATTCGGACAAAATATTCTAAAAACTACTACATGTGGGTACTGGAATGAAACCAAAAGCAGACAGAAGCTAGATGGAAGTTGGCCCTTAACAGAAGTCTGCAAGACACAGTGGCTAAAATGCAAGCAGGAAGTCACCTGCTTCTTCTTGGGTGGTTAAGGATGAATTTTGCCAATGGCAGAACAACTGGAAAGTGAAGGGAGAGATCCCAGAAAGAAGAAAACAACAAAAGGTAAGGCCACAAAGTCTGCAAAATCCTACAACTAAATCCTGAGATGACCCTAAACAGCACATGTGCGGCAAAGATTACAAGACAGAGTGAAAAGTAACAACCAGAAGCCTGAAAGAACTGACTACAGATTTCAGGGGCTACTTTCCACAGAGAGACTCAATTAGTAATTTGAGTCTAGCCAAGTTAGCTGCCTGCTAGAACAAAAACTCAGCATGCTTTTTAAAAAGTAGGGAGGAGGGAAAGGTAATACCAGAAATTGCAGTCTATCAGTGTCTATACAATGTATTGTCTACAATGTCCAGGACACAACAATAAATTACTAGACAATATAAGAACAGGAAATAGGGCAATGTGATCCATAGTCAAGAGTTTTTTTAAAAGCCAGTAGATATTAACAGTGAGATAACCCAGATTTTGTAATTAAGACACAAATGCTTTAAAGTAGCCGTAATAAGCATGAACAAAGTCTTAAGGGAAAAGATGATTATAATGAATGAACAGATGGATAGAAGGGAATTCTCATTAGAGAACTGGAATTTTAAAAGGAATCAAAGACAATGTAGAAACTAAAAAGCACAATATCTATAATAAAATATACATATATATCATATATATGTATATACATATGTATATGTGTGTGTGTGTGTGTGTATGTACATAGACTTATATACATACACACACACACAATTTGACCTTAACAGGAGAACAGAAATGAGAAAAGTTCAGTGACCTTGAAGGTGGATTAATAGAAATTATCTAACCAGAAGGATACAGAAAAAAAGGATTTTAGAAACAGTAGACAGAGACACAGTGACCTATGAGAGTATTTTAAATGGTCTAACATACATGAAGTTAGAGTCTCAGTAGGAGAAAAATAGGAAGAGCAGAAAAAATATATATGAAGATCAATGGCAAAAAAAAAAAAAAATCCACAAATTTGGTAAAAACAAAAAGTTTAAACACGCAGATATAAGAAACTTACAGAAATCCATAGCACAAAATCAAAGAAAATCATACCTATCAATATTAACTTCTGAATTCTGAAAATCAAAGGTAAGGAGAAAATAACGAAAGCAAAGAAAAATGATACATCATGTGGGAACAATGATTAAACAGTGGCAATTGACTTCCTATGAGAAACAATGGAGGCCAGAGATGATGGAATGGCCTCTGTAAACTGTTAAAACAAAAATCAAGTCAGAATTTTAATATCTAATGAAAATATTCTTCAAAAATGAAGGCAACATAAAGACAACATTGGATGGACAGAAACAGAATTTGTTGCCAGAAACCTGATAAAAGAAAAAATATTCGAAGAAATTATTCAGGCTGGAAAGAAACATTACCAGATGAAATTTCTCTTCTACAAAAAGGAATGAAGATCGTTGGAAAAGACAAATATGGGGTAACATGTAAAGCTCACTTCTTTCAACTTCTTTCAAAGACTGATAGTGATTTAAGCAAAACATTAACATTGTAGTATATGATTATAAGTGTATGTGAGACAGCAGAGCAGAGCATACAACCAGACTCAGCATGAACATATAGCAGGTCCTCAATAAATAATTGTTGAATAAGTGTTGAATTGAGCTAGATAACTACCTAAAGCTCCTTTCAGCCCTACTATCTCATGAAGCTAAGCAGCCATGGCCAATCTCTAATCCATTGGTGCTAATAAACTGAGCAAATAATCTCTAATAGTTTATCATCCAGAAATGAACTATTTGATTTGGATTAATATGTCAATATCTCCCAATATGCCACTGAGTCCCAGATACAGCAGCTAACATATCACAGGAGATCAGTTAACATTCTTGGTTCCATAACAGAGAGGAAGTTCATGATAATTCCACTTGCTTGGGGCATTTTTCTTTCTAATAACATATAGGTAAGAATAAAGTACAGCACTTAAGAGCATGAGTTTTGATATTAGACAAAACTAATTATTTCTGGCTGTGTAACTTTTAGATGTTTTGCCTAGGAGAAATCACTGAAGCTCTCTGAGCTTCTGTTTTCTCATCTGTAAAATTGTGGGAGAATAGTACTTTTATCACAGGTTGTTGGGGTAACTAAGTTGTTTATAAAGCTCCTCCATGAGTGTCATAGGAGATTCCTGGTGGGATGATTTAGAAGTTAAAATGAGCTTAAAGGTATAACCCTCAAAGCAGTGACTCAAGAGGGAACCCTGGAAGATTCTATCTCATTGTCCTTTTTCTTTTTTTTGTTGTTGAAGACATCACTGGGTGCTTTTGCTAAGCCATCCAGTTTAGAGCCCTTTAACTTCATCTAATAGTTAAGAAACATCCATCCTGGAACCCAACTCCCTTGAACCTCTTTTCCTAACCTACTTGGAGACCAAAATGGCCTGACCACAAAGTGGCCTATTTCTTTATATAAGCTTCTCCAAATGAATGGTCAATTCAAAAGCCAATTTAAGTACATGACTTGTAACATCACAGTATTTCATATCCCACACAACTCCAGACTCATGGATGATAGGACTTCAAACAAAAGACTACTGAAAACCACAATCAGAACCCATAGTTACAGAGAGAGCAATGTCTCTATGATCCTTCAATTGCCAGCCATGAGCTGTGTTGCAAGCAATCTCCTCAAATGCTCAGCTAAAGAAACAAAGACCAGGAACCCAAAGACCCAGTGTGCAGCAACCAGCATCCCTCATCAGCACATTAACCGATGAGAAGTTGACCACGCCAAATCCTCCAGGGCATCGCTGCAAAACTAATGGGGCTGACCTCACTTGTTGCCAATTAAACATAAACCAAGCACAGTGTTTATAATCTCAGCTGCAGAAATGAGTTGCTTCTCTGGTTAATTACTGGTCAGGTGGATTTCTACCTACCCTTAACTTCCTGCAAGTGGTTAACTAACGAGCCCATCATCACCAGCTTCATGAGGATTAGAGGTTAAGCATAAGCTTGATTATAAGCCATAAATGTGAGTAATTTGAAATGTTATTGGTTATTACAAAAATATATGATAATAATTTCCTCTTTAATGAAAGGGAACATGTTTATAGTGGTCCCAAGCTCCTTGTTCAGGCTTTGGGAAAGAGATGAGCATGATAAACAGCTCAGCCTCTGGATGGGCATCTGGGGTGAGGTGGCACAAATGAATACTCACCACTTAGCTGGGTCATAAAAATGCAAACACATCACCACATTTGTATGATAAACACTGAGTTTATGGGCTCTTTTCTTGAAGGGGCTGCATGTCGCTGAGGAGGGGTAGGTGTTGAAGTGTTTGGAGTCAGAGGAGCCAATGAAAAAGAAGACCAGAAAGCCTCCATCCCACTGGCAGGATGACATGTTAGAAATGAGAGCCTGCCCAAGTAAACCCTACATGCTGTGATTACAAATCCATACGAAATGCATAATATGTAAAATAATAATACAGACTGCAGAGGTATAACACTATATTTTAAACTTCCCAACCACATAAATGTGAACTGGAGAGAGTAGGACATGAATGAGAAGCCTAGAAGAAATTGGTGAAATTCTGAATTTAGGTTAAAAATTCAATATTCTCATTGAACAGAAAGAGAAGCTGAGTCCTGTTCCTCAAGAGATGGACCTGGATACCGTCCACATGGCATGATTGTCATCAGTCACCAGTCTTTACAAGTGGTTCGTGGTCTGCGTGGCTGCTCTGGGGGCTTCCTGAAGCTACTAGATCACAGGATGCTCTACACTTCAGGTGGCTAGCTCTCAGGAAATTCTAATCAATGTTAGGCAACCCAAGCCAATCAAGTCGCAGATCTGCCCACGAGGTTACAATGCAGGAAGGGGATCAGGATGGCACCAAGCCAGTGAGATGCTGGCATATTTCCTAAACCCCATGAGCAGGTGACAGAACCCCTGGGCAAGCAAACCATGGCACCAACACCAACAGCTAAGAAGCCTCCGAAAGCAAAGTGGCAATAAAAGCTTTATGGCCACCCCTCCTTACGCTGAGTGTTCTCTTTCTAAATTAAAAGTCGTTTTCCATTTTTAACAGCCCCAACAATAACACTTTATAGAGCACTCTCTTTTCACGGAGCACTTTACAGTCATTAGTTATTTAATCCTCAGAGGTGTCTCAGGAGGCCAACGGGCAATAGACTTGCTTACTCTCCTTTCCTTGGCCAGAAGAGCAGGAGTTGGCCTGTGGAGTGCAGGGCGGGCTGGAGGTGGTGGCATTTCCAATACAGGGTGAAGGGCTCCATTTAAACTATAAGGTGGCTAGCTTGCACTTGCTGAGGTTGTTGATATTTGCAGAATGATTAGTTTTTAAACACAGTCAAACTATTTTCACCAACAGAACTACTTTTTGCGTTTGCTCCCCCTTCGCAGACACCAATGCTAGTTGTTCAGAGTGGTAAAGATTTTATTACAGCCTTCAAGTTAACAATCCCTCTAAAATGTGTTTGTTGCCCAGAGAGGCAGGCAGACATCACCAGTCCATTCAGATATAACAAACCCACTCAGTGAAATAGCTACACAACTGTAAGGCATTTCCATTTCACGGAGGCATTTCTATGTATTAGATCAAACCCCAGACTATTTCAAACCCCTCAACACACAGACACATACACACACACACACACACACACGCACACACACCATAAATTTCCCTAGCTTTTCTCTGTAATTATTTTATTTAATGAATATTTACAAAGCACCTAGTAAGCACAAGACACTGCTGAGTGTATCGGGGATAAGATATTATAGGTACATAGTTCCTGTACTTAAGGAACCCGCAGGCAAGGAATGGCAATGAGATGGGACACAAAACTACTATACCACAAGACAGCAAGTGCCAAGTACCAACGTGGAGCAGAGACAGGAGGTTACACAGGAACTCAGCTTGCAAACGCTCGCTTTTAATTGGTGGAAACCAGAATGGCTTCGTCGAAAGGACGGTGTTTTACCTGAGCCCAGGAAAATGAGTAGAGACACATGGGGTCCAGCGCACTTCAGCTGTCCTCAGAACAGTGTGAGAGCAACCACCAGAAAGAAGACTGGGTGCAGATGCATGAGGGGACAGGTGGTTCCAGATGCCAGGTGTGTAGTATGAGGAGAACAAAGGACTTTCAGTCCACCTAGTTAACAACATGCCCTTCCCACCCCCAGCCACTTACTACCCCAATAATGCCTTCTGTATTTTTCAGTTTACATCAGAAATTGCCCCTATTTTGTTTATATTCCATCACCATCGCTACCTCCCACTACTAGACTGTAAACTCTATCTTACTCAACTGTGCATCCAGAATTCAGTTGGGCACTCAATAAATATCTGTTGAATTTATTACCTAATTAATGACTGGGTCGTGGAATCCTGAAAATGTAACCTCTCCCATTTTAGTCCCAGAAAGTGCATAGTTCTCTTCATTAAAACTCTTGCTTGCTCTCTGCCAGATTTGGGGAGACTGATGTTATCTTTCTTCTGCTAAAGGCACATGTGTTGGTACAAACACGTCAAAGTGTCATATCAGAGACCAAATACATGCTTTGAAGTCCCCCAGGGAAGGCTCTTCTCCCAGCCGAAGCAATTAGACTGGGCAGTGTGCACAAGGTTGATGCTGTACGAAGGATGGGGACTAGGAAGCCTGAGGACCAAATACCTACCTAGTCCACCCCAGCCCAAAGTCCAGACCTGGCCTGAGGAATGACCTCTGAGAGTACTAACTGCACACTCACAGCCAAAGGTAACGGAGGAAAGAAGCTGCCAACTCCTAGGAAGTAACAAAGTGGAATGTGACCTCTCCAGGTTTTATCAACACTGTCTCTTTCCCATAGGCCCAAAATGCATCCCAATGAGAACTCAGGGAAGATTCCCAGGAAGGAGGCTATGTATTCATGTATTCAAACAAGATGAGCACAGACCTTTAGGAGATCTGCACATTAAAAATGAACAGGAAGCCAGCCCCCCAGAATCACAGAGCAGATGTGCCTTTTCTTCCCTGGGGATTATCTCTTCAAGGATCTTTAGGACACAATTCACAACAAATAGGGAAAACACAACACAACCAAACCCAGCAACAAAGTCAAATGCTTGTGGGGTACATGCCCCCAAATATAGGGGTGTTCAGTGAATTCAGAGTGGAAAGCTGCATCTGTCCAGTGGTCACTCTCAAGTGCACATACTCCAGCCCCTCTGTGTTGAAGGCAGCAGCTGGCTATATATTTGTATCTAGCGTCCACACAGGTCCAGGGCCCCTCACCACTGGAAGGCATCGCTTCACACAAAATATGTTTTTAGGACCGCAAGGATAATTGAGACAGAATGTTAAGCTGACATGATTTTGGGGGGATCCATCTAAAAAGCCTAATCATGGCTAATTCACCGTTTGCGGCCACCCTGGGATTTCATGCAGAGCGCTGGCTTCACTAAGGTAATTGGTGCTATTGAAACAAGCCAGTGCTCTGCAGTTTGCTGCTTCCCTCCTCGCCTCTGGGCATGGAGAGGATCAATATTTGTTAGGATTGCTTCTTGTTCCAACAATGTAAGATTTACAATACTAGCTGGGATTCTCACTTTGTCTTCACACAACTCATCAGTGGAACCCAATTACTAACCTCAGACAAACAACATTAACATGAGCCTCTATGCTGCTTTATTGCCCTTCATCCAAGTCTCATTTCAGGGTCTTCAGGCAGTGCCACTATAACAGATACTACACTTTAAAGTGTGCTCCAAGGAATAAATTCTCAGTCTTTCATTACTCGTACCTTGATTTACTTCATATCATCTTGCCGCTATAGACAAAGATAACACACTGTAAATTACAGCCATCCTGTCTCGTAGTTCCAGAGGTAGGGGGAAGGCAGGGAGTGATGCTTTGGCTTCACAATTAGTGCCGGACCAGACACTATCGCTCCCACGTTGCCCATGATGGGCTGGTGTTTATTGGAACCATTTGCAAAGCATGGTTCGTGCACAAATCCCTTCTCCCATCCGCAGTCCTCCCCTCTGCCAAAAAGCCTGTTAAATTAGAAAAACTTCAAAGCTAAATGAAAACATGGTTGCAAGTGTTCCTTATCGGATTCTCTCTCAGGCTAGGCTAACAGCTTGGTCTAGGAGGTAACGTGGCAAATTTATTTAGTGGAGAAACCCTGACAGTAACCAAGCTCCTGTTACTAAATGGCTCAAAATCTCCCAAATTGGGTGTAATTCTCAGCAGCATCTTCTTCTCTCCTTCTTGAACCCTTGGCTAAATCAGAGCCATCTACCTTTGCCTTAAATTTCACCTAACAAGAGAGCTGGGGAAAGGAGAGACCCAAAGAAACAGTCATTGGAAAAAGTCCTTCAAGTTAGCTGTAGCAGTACCCCTTATTTGTCCTACAATTTCCTCCATCCTCCATCCTATTCCAGTAGCTGATAACTAAGAACATTAGTTTTATGCGACTTGTCAAGCTCAAATGAAAAGAGAGCTAACTTTAATGACACTGCAATTAATCGCCCCAATAGACAGACAGCTAAAAGACAAGATATTGACTTCATTAAGGATAATGTATTATGTCATTAAGTTGGTAGGGTCACCTTGTGTATCATACATGCCTGCTAATATATTGGCATTTTCCTCAAATAAGATAAATTCAGATATGAGTGATAAAGCTGATTAGAAAATGTTTAATCTAAAGAGGCTTCTTTCCTTACACGCCCGCTCCACAGCCCCAGGTGGAAGTGAAGTCGTAAGAAACCATTATAGACCCAAGATTATCTCAAATACCAGATCCCACTTGTTTATAACCCAGTCCTGCCCCCCTTCATTTCTACGGTTTAAAGGGTGTCTTCACTGATGGAAGTTGGAGAGCTTTTGGCAACACGGTGGTGCACATGCTTGAGTTACGGGGGACAGTGTTGCTTTCAAACACAGTGCCTTCTTCACTTTGAACTTTCACATGCCCAAACAATTCAAATGAAAACAGCCACGTGCCAGTGGTGACACAAGGCTTGGGGTTAACCCTATGAGGGCCTGGCCCCCAAGCTACTTGGTTGACAAGAGAAATTGTGATACAACAGCAGCTCCAAAATGACTCATTCTTTTAAACGAGATAACTTCTCTTCAAGGCTTATCTAAAAGGAGTTGCTTGGCTTAAAATAAAATCATTTTTCATTTAGGGTGGAGCATTCACAAATTAAGAGACATCTGCTGAAGCTTTTCCTGGCACATGATTTCACATAAATAAAATAAGGTTTTAAAAATATTTATCTCTGTTCAACAAATGTAGCAAAAACGTAGTCATAGTTCAAATGTTGTCTGAAGCAGAAGAATTCCCGTGGAGAGTATCTTGTCATTCTTGGAATTGGTAACTGGTTCCACAATACACGTGTTTTAGGGGTGTTAGGGCTTCTTCCCCCAAAAGTAAAAACTATGAGTCATCGTTTTTACCCAGTAAACAGAAGGATGATTTTATAATATTGAGGGCTAAGTCCATAAACAATATTTAGATGAGAACAAATCAAAAGAAAAATGAGAATACAGTGTTAACTGCAGACTAAAATACTGAAATACATGCATGGCTGAACGCTATGATCTGAATGTTTGTGTCCCAAAAACCATATGTTGAAAGCCTATCCCACAAGGTGATGGTGTTAGGGTGTAGGGCCTTTGGGAGGTGATGAGGTCATGAGAGTGGAATCCCCCTGAATGGGATTAGTGCCTTTATAAAAGATACCTCAGAGAGCTTTTGTTTGCTCCATGTGAAGACACAATATGACATCACTGTCTATGAACCAAAAAGTGAGCCCTCACCAGACACCTAACCTACTGCCGCCTTAACCTTGGATTTCCCAGTCTCCAGAACGCTGAGAAATAAGTATCTGCTGTTTATAACCAACCCAATCTGTGGTAATTTGTTACAGCAGCCCAAACAGACCAACACAGTGAAGCAAAAAGATATGTGTGGGTAAATATGTGAGATATTTACTTGTATATACAAATAGATATGCAAATAGGCCTAAACCCACACACCATGTCTAGATATAATATTGAATCCTGGCATTACATACCAGGAAGAGAATATCAGAAATCTTTTCCCTCCAGAATTTCTCCATTGTAAAGATAAGCACGTCAAACTCTGGAGAAGTAAAGCAAATTGTCCACATTTTCTTAGAGAGTTAGTAGTAAACAATGACCCAGGTCTGAGGATTCCTCCGCACCTTCCCATGTCACCTCCCTCCCTATCCACATATGCACATTTTTAAACCCACTTTTCACGTCCACAGACAGAACATCCTGGATTGTGCCTCTCTTACTGGAGTCCGGAAATACAGGACTCAATGTACCAGGTGCTTTACAACAATGATAAATATAAAACAAGGAGACATCTTACCAAACTCGACCAGGCAGATGACCTCGAGCTCATTGCCTCTCACTTACAATCAGTCTTTAAAATAAAATAAAATAAAATAAAAATAAAAATGAGGGGGCAGACACACTGCAGTCCTGAGATCAGAGCAAAACCTCTGATTTGATGTGCCCCGTCAAGCATCACAAGCACACCCAGCCCACATTCTCGCTTTCTGCTGTCACTACTGACATTAAAATAACTTGCCTGATTTTCCAAACCTCTGGGAGGAGGGCGGGCCTGCCAGCAGCAGGAAGCACCTCAGTTGCTTGTGGACAGACGGCTTCCCAGTGGTGGGAGAAGGACTTCCTGCCACTCCCTCTCCAAACTCACCACTAATTACCCACACCTGCAGCCCTTCATGCCATGCCATCCCTTTTAACCTGAACCCTCATCTTTCCTATTATTTCCATTAAGGTTGTCAAAAGCAGAAGTTTGGGAACCTTTCTCTGTGACCTTGGCATTTCTTTGCAGGCTTAACGTATTGACATTTTTTCCTCTGACTGCATCTCTTCTCATTTGTCATGATTATTGCTGAATTTTTCAACTGTCATTCCCAAACGTAAATCAATGGTTGTCTACTTCCCCTTTGTCATATCTGCACAGCAAACAGCCTTTTCCTTCTAAATGAAGCTTCCTCCCTTTCCATCCATTAAAAGGGGCCTGTCTGCAGGAGAAGTCAATCCTTTGTTAGGTCATTGCATTTATCATGCTTCCAATCAGTACCTGACACACTTATTCAGCCAGGTCTTCAACCACACAATCATTGTTCATCTGGAGGATTTGCTGAAATTTATTTATGCATCGTGTTTTCCCTATCCATCTTGGGCAGTTTTACATTTTTCACCCTTGCCCTTCTCTTCCTTGGGATCCTGAAGGCTTTGAGGGAATTTTGTGGGGAGAGAGTAAGGGAATGCGGTGGCAGGAGGCAGAGAAGGATGGAGACAGAAAACAAAAGAGTTGTTTCTTTGGGAGCAGCTGTAGTGGTTCCCTTTGGGATGAGAAACTGAGAGCAAACCAAGAGAGAAGCCAAACCAGGGACCAGGAGCACTAGTGACAGAGTACCCATTAAGGCAGGAGACCCTCCTGCCACGAAAGGAGCCCAAGAGAGAAAACTCCCATGTGGACTCAATGAGAGGGAAGCCCCATCAGGTTCAATAAAACCCTGTTAAAAGCAGATTGGCTCCAACTGTCGTACAGAACTCTTTAAGAAGAAAACTGTTCTAAAAAAGAAAGGGAGCAAGCCGATTTCTACGCAATCACACTGCCTCCAGGTAGTGACTTAGCCTGAAGCAAACCAGCATGTGTCGCCAGGACATTCCCAGATGAACAAGAAACTGACACCAACACCTTTTGTGGGCACTGACTGAGAGTGCCCATCCTGCTGGCCGAGTGGTACCTAGACCCGTGCACCAAGCTGGTCTCTCTTCTCCACCAGCCAGGAGCACACCCTTTATGTCCTCACGGCCTCTTCAAGGTTCTCAGTGTTACCCAGGTCTCTGGAGCTGGCACACGCTCTGTATTCTGTTGGAAGAAAAGTATTTAAACAGAAGAAATCTAAGCTTTTTCCTTCCCTATAAATGCTTTCAACTCACGGTTCAGAGAAAGGACACCTCCAAGGGTAGCCAGGGGCCTACTGGCTGCCCATACCCCTCCTGGCCTTTCCTCTCTCCCATAAAGACACCCAAGACAAAAATAAAACATAGAATGACAATAATTCTAAGGCATATTTAATTGCTGTCTCCATCCTTTTACCAAAGTGTCCCAGAAAACCAAAAGGTCTATAGCAAAGGAAATGGCTCAAGGGAAAGGCTGGCACTGGACGCTCTGAGGTGTGTAATGAGTGTAATTAACATGTTTATGCCATAAAGAAAGCATAAAGGCATTCACCCCTATTTCATTTTCCTTAGGTCAGTAGGTGATGCCTTCTCCTTACCCAGGACCCATGCACATTTTGCAGACTGAGAAATGAAGGACTATTATTGTTGATAGCTTACCTAAGGCCACAGAGCTAACCAAGAAGGCTGGAGCTGCTTGGTCCTCTCATCACTAACTGCTACTGGGAACCCCAAGACATTTCCTCCTCAAGACATTTCCTGATGTACTTGTTCTTAGGGATGCTGTTTACAGCTGTGCAGTATACTACCTTCACAGCTGGACATGGCTGTCCTATGTAAGACTGAGCAATTAGGAGGGACACAAGCAGTCTTCTAAAACTGCAACCCTTACACAGGCAAATGCATCTCTAAACAAAGCCCATACAGCAGGAGACAACTACAGGTACCTAAAAAACATATCCCCAACAAGAATATAAAGGCAGAAAAAATGGTTATCTCACAGCATTCTCCTCCAAGTGAAGACTCTCCCACCTGTCTCACCAATCCTCCACATAACTTGTGAAGCTATTTCTATGAGTGGTAGTGGGTGCAGAGTACCAGATACACCTTTCTAGCAGATGCATGACCAGACAGGAATTACTGCTACAAACACTTACTGGCCCTAGAGTATCTTGCAGGGATATACATTGCACTCTGAATCTTCTATAACTTCAACTGCTGTATCAGGAAACTACCTTGGGCTGAATCCACTTCTCTTAACAAGGACTAGGTCATTTCTTTTTCATGCAAAGACTACAATGTAGCCAGAACTGTATCTGAAATGTACTCTTACTTTTGAAGTCCTCATCCAAACATGGGTATAGGGATGCAAAGCAAGTCTTAACTATTTCTCCATTAGTAATGTATCAGAGCCAGTTTCCAAGGATGAGTGTGGAGTGACAGGTTGAGGGATTAAGAGTCCAGTGAGTCTCGTTGGCCAGTCTCCTCTAGCATCCTCCTAGGATGTCCCAGTAGCCTGACTATCCTTTTAGCCTGATCATTTGCTTGAAGGTGATGAGTCAGGATGGTGACAGCTCAGATAAGGTTCCTGTCCACAACTTCCTTAAATTCAGACCCACTGTCAGAAATGATAGCATCTGGCCAGCCATGTGTTAAAAGTACCTGTGATTATTTCAGAAAGGGCTAGAACTAGAGTATCTGTGAGCATCTTAAGTCATTTTCAAAAGGAATCTATGCCTGCATGATTCTGAAGAATTAATACTGATTCTTGACTAAGGCTTTGGTTAAGTAATTTAATGGTTTACGAAACACTTTTCATATACAGCATTTTTGGTGGATTATGCCAAGTAGCTTGACATTATCCCTAACCATCTTCAACATTATAGTCCATTCTAGACTCCTAAATATAACTTCAGTAAGTTACCTAATGAGCAAAATTCACAAAAGTACTGTACTTTAGAATAGCCAAGATACAGTGATAACTACTAGCCTTTGGAATAAACAACATTATTTTATTTTTTCAAGGTTTCATGGAAGGGCGCTGATAATTTACTCAGGCTGGTTGCTTAGATTAGTTGAGTTTCTTTTTCATTGTTTGTTTTTTTCTGTTGTTTTGGTTTGTTTTGTTCGAGATAGAGTCTCACTCTATTGCCCAGGCTAGAGTGCAGTAACACAATCATAGCTCACTGCAGCCTTGAAATCCTGGACTCAATGATCTCCCACCTCAGCCTCCCAAAAAACAGAGACCACAGGTGCATGCCACCATGCCCAGATAATTTCTTTTTATTTTTGTAGACCAGAAGTCTCTCCATGTTGCCAAGCTGGTCTTGAACTCCTGGCCTCAGGCTATCCTCCTGCCTCAGCCTCCCAAATAGTTGAGTTCTTTAATGAGTTTCTCTACAGTCATGCCCTCTATTATACCCAATTGGAAGGGGAACCCAAGATAAGTAATTTGCAGCCATGTGGCTTGATCAGTCAGCTATACTGATCAGAAAGCTTTAAATCAAAATCATAGATGAAATCTGTGGCAAAAAAGCATCACTGTTTATTAGCCTTCCAGCTTCATAAGAAAGTACAGCCACAGGGAAAAAACAAAAGACACTATAAATGTACTAATATAATCAAGCTTAAAATGAGAACTCAAAAAACTTGTTATTGGTATAAATGATAACAGCTATTTATTGCGATAATTTGCAATTTGTCTTTTCTCACAGTAACAGCAAAACTGACTTAATGAACCTCTGGTTCTGTTGTTGAGCTGGGCACTCTGTATGTGACTGAGTTCTCAGGGATTTCGTGACCAAATATAGCTTTGACATGGTGAGGGGAAGAAGATATACAATAGGATATGATGGTTTTGGTTGATCCTAATGTGTGAATATGGGCTTCTAAATCAGTAATATTGCACACCCTGAGGATGATTGCACAGCTGGCAAAGCTGGCTCCATGGACAGGACTTCCCTAGCAAGAGAAGCAGGTAGCTCAGCATTGCTGATGAGGGTGGCTGTTTCAAGCATCAGTAGGCCTTGAATCTCTTCTTTCTGCTAAAGAGTCTCACTGACGCATCAGCATTCTTGGGGGGTGGACTTCCTTGAGAAGAAGCTCAGAGGAAGGAAATAATGCAGATTCTGGTTTAGCATTTTCCTTCCATTCAGATCCTTGACTTACAACATAAGTAATGATTTCCAAAAGTATTTTGGCAATCTCATCTTCCATTGAGAGACCAGGATGTCTATTACTATCATCATTTGAGATGATGCCCCAGCTGATATCCTAGAAATCTGGGTCTTCACGAGGCTACAGACATCTCTAAAGTAATGGAGATTCTGGACTGAAAGCCTTTAATATGAAACACTACTTAATTAACGATGACAATTTAGGCACGTGAACAGTTATTTATGTGTTCAGGCAAGGTCACATTTGGCAGTGACCTTCCTGCCTCTTTTCTTCAGCAAGAATGCCTATGAGTTGACTGACCTCTGACACTGGATGTAACCTCTGCTGTCCCTATTCACAATGCCCATGACATCTCTAGACAGTTTTATCTCCCTGGGTATGTGCAGCTGATTCCACCCTGGAGAGATACTCAGGATTTTCTTTTTTTCTTTTTCTTTTTTTTTTTTTTTGAGACGGAGTTTTGCTCTTGTTGCCCAGGCTGGAGTGCAATGGCACGATCTCAGCTCACCACAACCTCTGCCTCCCGGGTTCAAGTGATTCTCCTGCCTCAGCCTTCCGAGTAGCTGGGATCACAGGCATGCACCATCATGCCGAGCTAATTTTGTATTTTTAGTAGAGATGGGGTTTCTCCATGTTGGTCAGGCTGGTCTTGAACTCCTGACCTCAGGTGATCCATCTGCCTCGGCCTCCCAAAGTGCCCGGCTGATACTCAGGTTTTTCAACTTGTTTTTAACTTAGAGTAAAAAGTAGTTTTAGCTCCCAAGCAAATTGATGCAGTGGTGGGAACTAGGTAGGATGGTATAATTATTCCTTGTCTGTTCCCTAGAAAATGCCTTGGGGCTTCAGCTGGCAAAATCTTGCAACTTTGCCTAATGGTACCAGTACTTTGTAGTCTATCTGTCTCTGGTAGAATGTTCTAATAACTCTGGATGCGGCAAATGTCCCAGTACTGGGAGAATCCAAGCAGATCACCTATAAGAATAACTATAGCTGGAATTCTTATTAGGCTTATTAGTTGAATTAAATAATCTCAAATCTCAACTTGGGGATTCTATGTTTTTAATGTCCAAGATTAACCAACTTGGGGATTCTATGTTTTTAATGCCCAAGATTACTTCCTTTCTAGGAATCACAATGTACACTCACAAAAACATTCCAGCAACATCAACTAAATGAACATAGCACTCAAAGAATATATAGCAGGTATGAAGGCTAGGAGTGGAGACAGATGAAGGCTCTCTCAGCAACTTTGACAAATGGCTTATTGAGAATATACCCTGAAAAGGGTCTTGACCACTTGTCAATAGACTACAACTCAAACAGCCTTCAATCTAACAGTCACAATCACTGAAACCAGCAATGAAGACACCATCATCACCATCCTCGAATGTCCACTTACCATAAAACTTTGCTGAGTTATAGATCTAGGAGTTGGACCTCTGTCATAAATTACATATATTTTATTTAGCCAGTATTTCCAGATTTCTCCAAATGGCTGTACCAATCTATGCTCTCACCTGCAGTGTGCAAAGGCTCCAGTTTCTCCTCATCTCCAAATAAGACACCGAGAAAGTCCCAAAAGTGCCGTGTCTATAAAACGCCTAAACTCAACACAGCAAACAGCCTGCCCTTCCTCCAGTCTCATTTTAGTTGGTAAAATTTAAATTCCTAAACAGTGATTGATGGTTCTGGTGAGAGTTGTTTATACAAGATCTTAGTCTTAGGTAAATCAGGTGAAAGAACTATTATTAGATATATTTAGGCTTCATGAACCATTAGAAGCAGAGCATAAATCTACTTGCAGTTCTCATGATGTTCTTTGGAATAAAAGCCTCTCAGCATACGATTCCAAGGAAGCAGGATGACTGACAGTCTTCAATGCGCTTCATGGTATGAATAAAAGGAAACAAGATTTACTAAGGTCTTTGCTAGGATTGCATTCAGTTACTTTCCAGTAGTACCTAAGAATGACTTTGCATAGGACTCGTGACTGATCAGCCTCATTTTAAAATAGGCTCCCAACTCTGTCACAAAAGAAGTTTTGGAAGGAAGTTCTCAAAGAAGGAAATCCTGAACAAACTCCTGACGACATTATTTAGTCATTTTTGGGAAAAGAGTGGTTGAGATAAGCCCTGGTCATGCTATGTCATTGTAACCCTCAACTACAGGATCCCAAAAGTAGTGAAACAAGAAATCAAACAAAATCAAAACTCTAAAAAACTAACCCACAGTGGTCCCTGTCATATATAAGACTCTCCTCATCACACAGAAATTTGAGGGCTATGTGGACCAGGGCCCTAATAGTAAGGCACTATCCCAGGCACATATAAAACAAATACCTAATACAGTATAATCCCTCTACTCTGCAAACTATTAGCCATGTAACTTGGGGAGGTTACTTAGCTTCTGTAAGACTCAGTTTCCTCACTTCAACCACGAAAATGAAGGTTAACCCACCAAGGTGATGGCTGGCATAAATGAGACAACAAGTGGCCAACGATGGTATGGCTGTGCATACATCTTGCACAAATGTAAGAAACCAATTTGTACATGAATTCTACCTACATATGCACAAACGCATTCATTTACACACACACACACAGATCATGCATTAAAATGTTCGAATATGCACTTACACATGTATACAGGCACACAAGCTTGCATCCATCCATGTTTATAATGGGATTTGCCGCCCCTTTTCTTCCCTGGTCACACCCCACCTTGTGCTGTATCTAGTGCACTGCCCTGTCTCCTGGACCCCAAGGTCCTTTCTGGGCACTGTGGGTGGTAGAGCTGAAACAGGGCCCAGAGTGCTTTCAGAGCCAGTTCAAACTTGGCATGGTGGAAATTTCAAAGGCAAGAATTGCAAGGTTCTTTAGAAATAATCAAATCTGGTGGTTCGACAACCTATGTTTTATTAGTGCAATCCTTTCTCCAAAGAAAATTTCACCCAGTTGTCCCAATATGTGAAGCCGATACAGGCAGTGTTGCACCTGTCTGAGTGGTGTGGGTATTCAGAGCCCTGTTTTTGCCACTCTTCCCAGATTACCCTAAGATCCTGCCACAGAGCCATTGGGTTCCAGAAAACACCCTTCCTTTAGCACATGCAGGAAGTGGGGCCCAAGGTGATGGAGTGTGCCACCCAGTGCCACGTGAGTGGTTTGTGTCAGGGAAGGACCTAAAACCTAGTTATACTAGCTCAAAAACCACCTCTCTTACTCCTGAGTTGCCAAAATATAGCCATCTAAATATCAGCATTTATATTAAGCATTAAATCCATTTTACTAAACAGTAACTACCCTCGCGGTATATGATGCACCAAGCTTTAGATGTCAACTAATTTGACTTACTCTCCCTTTCATTGCCCTTATATCTTGCTTAATAAGACATTTTATTCAGATACTGCTGAGGTAATAAAGGAAGAAGCGTGGTTGCCAAATGTACTGCCATTTTTATTTTTAGCTTCACTGGAGTAAGGGGTTATTTTCTTGTGAAAAGGATGAAATGCAGCTGCCGGCCTTTTAAATTGTATCACGCAATCCTGCTTTTGCCCAAGCAATAGATTTCCAGATAACTGCAGCAATCTCCTCAAAGTGTAAAAAACAAAACCAAAACCAAAAACTAATAATCATAGCCACTGCCACCCTTCCCAGACACCACCCAGCCTCCATTGTAAAGCAACCACCAAAGGGTTATTTGCAGCTCCCTGCCTCATGAATTCACCCCCCAGCCCAAGAGTTAGGAGGCCACATTTCAGCCGCCGTAGCCAACCGTGCAAAGCTCTGACATTCTCTATCATAATTTTAAAAATAGATGATGATGATGATGATGATGATGATGATGTCAAACTAACACTTACTGAGTGGTTATCACATACAGGTGCTGTGCCAACTGCTTTACATGCTTTATCTCATTGAATTTTCACAACAACTCTGTGAGGCAGGTAGCATTATTATTACTATTCCTCCGATGAGGACACTGAGATACAGAGAGGCTAAATAACTTTCCCAAGGTCACCAATTAGTATACGGAGATTTGAACCCAGGCCTGCTGGGCTCCAGAATCCATAACTATAACCAGTACATTAGATCCGCTTTGTAAATAGCTGAGGCTTTGCTGTCGGCAGACCTGAGTCCAAATCTACTCTACTGTTTACTAGCTGTGTGTCCTTAGGCAAGTAACTTAACCTATCTAAACTTCAGTTACCTCATTTGCAAAGTGGAAATAGCACCACTCGATTACAGTCTCATTTTGGGGAATGCGTCTTATTCCCTTGCTTCAGCTCAGGAGGTCCTTCCTCGAACACCTAAATTCTGGACTCAAGGCTACCTGAAATTAAAGCAAGGAATTGGATTCTGTTGAAAGACTAGGTGAGCTATAAAAAGTGCAGAGCAAGGTTGGGAAGAGTGGGCTGGAAGGAAGAAGAGGGGAGAAGAGGAAGATGGAAGAGTTCTGATAGAAGCTCTCTCTAGCTATGAATATCTCCATTGAACGAGATGGAACCAACAAGTGAGGGAGAAAACAGGCATATCTCTACAGGCTGAAGACTTATACAGTTTTACAGTGGCTTCTGCGAAGTACAAATTTAACACCTGGGATCTTGGTAGCCCCAGGGAGTTAGGAAAAGGACCAATGGATGGAAATTCTAGAGAAACACATGTGGCTCATCTTAGAACACACCCTACTTGTCTCAGATAAGTTGGCTTGTGCTGCTTCTGAGTATAATGAATTCCCTATCACTGGAGACCCCTGAGCTGAGGCACTGAAAAGGCTGGTTAAGCTCTATCCATTCCAGTCCTAAATTATTTGATTCAAGAGTTGAAATCCCAGTGATGTCCCTGATGGTGCAACTTGAGACTAGCAATGTTGCTCTTCAGCTTCTAGGTTTGCTGCAGCCAGAGTGCAGTGTGGAGCACTAGGGGAGGCTTCTGAAAGACACACTAAAATCAACGCAGATCCGTGACAAGTGTGTGCCTTACTGTACTATGTAAGTCTGCAAGGGTTCCTTCTAAGTATCAGATAGGATAGGAGAAGCCCAGAGATTTCCAGGAGAAAAACAACAAAATCTCCTGCTGTGTCAGGAAAGGGCCCACTGAGTAGAAAGCAGTTCTGCTTGTTTACAGCAAATAGGCCCAGGAAACCAGAATAACAGCAGCATGAGTGGGTGCTAGAATGTGGTAGCACACCACTGCAATCCACGAGATGTGCCCTGCAGGCTTGAAGAACACGAGTGCAATCCCAAACTGCCAAACATGTCCATAAACACCCAGGTGAAGACCCCACTAATTAATCCCTTTAGTGAGCAATTTCATACTATACTGCATAAAATCAAGATAAAAAGGTGGGCGGGCTGCCACCTGGCTTCTCCAGCAAGGCTCTAGGAAAACCAGGAGTGCAGGTCTCCATCTTCTGGAAACCGGTTTACTATAACCTAGAACTGAATGCAGAGTGTAAACATACATGCCTCTGCAGAGCACTAGACTAAACATTTCAGACAAGTATTTTGATTCTAACTTGGAAGTTGGTTGACTTTTGTGACCAGGAAAGATCCTCCTGCCACCGTTTCATCTTTTCTCTCTTCTGCTCCACTTTTTACTCAGCTTACACAGAGAAGACAGCTCTGTGGTCTTGCTCCCTGCTAGGTGGCTCAACCTGCTTTCCAGGTAGTTGATGCCCAGTTCTAATAAAATCCTTCCCAGAAAGCCTTAGACACACACACAAGAATAATAGAGGCGCAACAGGATTCCACCTGGCATTTCAGGTGTCCCCATATGCCTATGTGTACCTAGCACACGGATTAAAAGAATGGACTCTGCTACCAGACTACCTGAATTTGAATTCTAATTCCATGACTTCCCAGCTATATGACCTTGTACAAGTTACTTAACCTCTCTGGGCCTCAGTTTCCTTATCTGCACAGTGGCAACATTAATAGAACCTATCTCTAGAGTTGTTATGGGAGCTAAATGAATCCTGCCTGGAATGTAAGAAATGAGGCAGCCAGATTATACAAGGTCAGTAGTTCGAGACCAGCCGGGCCGACATGGTGAAAACCTGTCTCTACTAAAAATACAAAAATTAGCCGAGCATCCTGGCAGGCACCTGTAATCCCAGCTACTTGGGAGGCTGAGGCAGGAGTATCACTTGAACCCGGGAGGCAGAGGCTGCAGTGAACCGAGATTGCACCACTGTACTCCAGCGAGACTCTGGCTCCAAAAAAAAAA
Source organism: Papio anubis (assembly GCF_008728515.1). Lineage (NCBI taxonomy): Eukaryota > Metazoa > Chordata > Mammalia > Primates > Cercopithecidae > Papio > Papio anubis. The sequence goes on along the minus strand of NC_044986.1, from coordinate 72,576,159 downwards.
AAAAAAAGAAAGAAAGAAAAAGAAAATGCTTATGTAAGTGTCTGCTGCTGCCACCATTACCACCACCACCTTCTTCCTCCACAATGACATAATTATTTCTTTGGAAAGAAGTTCCCCCCTCCAAACTACTAAACCAAATCTAAAATTATACTGGGGCCATATGCAGTTCAAGAACTTGGATGGTTCTCAGATTATATTTTTTAAGATCAAATACGCAAAATATTTCTGTACAATAAATTGCCATATTCCAACCCCCCCAGACACTAACACTCTCAAGCAACTGGGGCAATTAAGTGGTAAAGACGTGGTGTGTCTTATGGAGAAAGTACTCCGAGGCCTGATATAAAAATGTTCATTACCAGCCAGGCCCCTGCAAGATGACCAAATTAACCTCACTGCCAGGAGTATATGAAGAAGGAATAATAAATTATTCAAAACCTATTGCTGAGAGGGCAAAAAAATATTTATGAAAAAAATCATCAGATTATTGTGTTTTACTCACAATCTTGTTACATAGCTAAAGTGTCACAGCCTCAAAGCACTTTGTCAGACAATAAGCCAGTCCCAGGGCGACTTGGTATTGGTGTGTCTCTGGGAGAATGGACTGCATACTCCGATGAGGAGAAAGGTCAGCAGAGGAGGCTGTAGATCTGAAAAGCCAGAAATCGGCCAAGGCATCCCGAGGTGCACTTGTAAGAAAGCCACCCATTCAACTAGAGTGGCAGACAGCCACTGGGACAAGCACGTGACTCTCTTAAATCACCCGTTTCTTCAAAAGCAGAGAGAAACCCCAGCCCCTCAAATTTAATTCGTTGGCCCTTGAGAAAAGGGGGAAAATATAATAGGAAAGAACATATCCAGAAACCCACATACGAAGCCTCCCCCACCTCCTTCCCACTCCCTGCCTATGCTCTCCGTGCTTCTCCCTGTGCCCCCCACCCCCTTGTTTAATGTCTCTAACTTTATGCCATGTTCTCTTCCTCTTTCAGCACGGCTGAGCAAAGCTGACAGGCGGATTCCTTTGCTTTTCAGGGTATTAAAGCCACTTTCCCGCTCTGACAGCCTGTTCTACTCTGCCACCTTATAGCTCTGGCTTCACACTCCTCTGGGCAGCCAGTCCTTCCTGACAGACCACTGTCACTTCCCATCATCCTCTCTGTATATCCTGTTCTCTCCCCCTCAGCACGCATCCCGACTTTCCAACCAATGCAATTATTTTTTTTGACAAGCCATCCATCAGTTTTAACTTTAAAAGCACTTTCTGCTGATATCCATTGTTAAATCCTTTGCTTTTTTATGGGGCTTGCATGAGAGAATATGATATCAGACATTCAAGCTACCAAACCATGTAAATTTACTTTGTTCTCAGCTATGTTTCCAATTTCACGTCCAATTTTTCGGTACATTATGCGTAGTTGTTGTGCTTAATATGATGTTGTCAAATCCCATTAAAGTTCACTGCATTGCACGGCTTTAAAAACAGGTTACAATTTGCATTCTATAAAGAAAGGAAGGAGTGCAGTCTGAAGTCAAGCTGAATCTTATTAAAATTATCTGTTCAATTGTTACATTTGTAGATGGAGTAATTTTGAGGCATTAGCTGAGACACATATGAAAATGTCAGCGTGCCAACTAACGACAATGAGAGCAAAAGGAATATCTCTGTGAAACTCAATAAAGCTCCTTTGCTGGTGACATAAATTTGATGATAATCCGAGGAAATGAATAAGGGACTATCCCGTTTGAATAGGAATTACCTTTTCTATTAAATCACTTTGGTGTGTTTCCACTTGGCCTACATCCTGGTCCTAGGCCGCAGTGAGTCTCAAGAGACTCACTGCCATGCGAGGAGGTAGGGAGGGGTGCAAAAAAGGGAATCCCTAAAATGGAAGGTCATTCCTTTGAAGGGTGTCGCACGCAGAGGAGTCTTAGGACACCTTAAAAGGAGTCTGTAAAATTATTTTCTCCTATTTAGAACAAGCAGAGAAAGTAGAGCTCTTCCATGCATGAGCAACACATAAAAAAATGGCACTGATCTAAAAACAAATCTCTAAGCACAGGAAACTCACTGGGAAATGCAAGCATTCACTGCAAAGGGGGAACACTTAGGTGCAGCTGGATGGAAAGGGGGAATTACGGGAAGGATCGGAGACTGAGATTTATGAGACTGGAACGAATAACGTCAAGCCATTTCTAGGGGTTTTCCTCTCCCATGGAGTTCCTCTCCTGGCTGTTTTTATGACAGCGCTGATTTCTACATGTCCTGTCATTAAATCTAGTCTCTGATTTTAAGGGTATCCATCACTGGCACCGAGCAGAATTATGCCATTAGAAGCATTATTAACTGAACCATTGACTTCATTGACTATAACAAGTTGAATTTTTGTTTCACACACAAAGAATATTCCCAGTGCAGACATCTATACCCTCTTCAATGTTATTTTATTAAGGATACCATAATTTTAATTTTTCCAATACAATCAGTATTTAAGTAAGCCACAATGACAAAGAATAAAATTCAGTGACTATGGAAGATGTAAGGAGGTATGAAGGAAGTAAAAGGCAGTGTGGAGGCAGGGAGAAAAGGGCAGACTGTGTTTCAGGTTCAGCTCAGACACTGATGAATTAAAGTCACTTAACCTCTCTGGACCCCCATTTTAAAGGAGTATCAGTATCCCTTAGAGTGACTAAAGTCTAAATGAGGTGATATCTTTAGTCTGTATATTCTGGCACACTGTAAGAGTATGATAAATATGGATATCACCATCACTACCAATCATAGATGAAGAACAAAGTATAGGAAATAGATGGAAAGAATAGGGGAGAAAAAAGTCAAGAGTCAGCAAGAGATCTAGGTGAAGATGAAAATGAGTACTTTGGTAAGATCCAGGGAGAGCAGATAGGTTTCAGTTTTCATGATAAAACGGATCGGCTGGTGGCTACCCTCAGGACGTGGTTGAGAAGGATTCTGAGGTCTCATCCACATTCTGGAGAAACAGTTCTGCAGTCAGTGAGTTATGCCCATAGTGGGAAGTAGAGGGCAGTGTAATATGTGCAAGTTGGAAAGGCACACACTGACGCTGGAACTCTACATCAAAGGGTAAACATAAGGTAAGGAGGAGAAGCTAGGCCAGGAGTTCATGATGAACCACACAGATGAAAGGAAAATGGCAGAAGGCAACCTCCAAACTGGCTAATAAGAACAAAGCAAGTAGACAAGAGGGCTCCCAACAAGGACAGATCCATACTTCTTCCTAGTCTTTACATTCAACCAGCTCCTTTATGCCCATGGTCCATCAAGCAAGGTCATCTCAACCATTCTGACATGTCAAGGAAGGCAAACCAAACCAAAACTCATGCTGTCATGCCTGGGAATAATGAGAGAGACCATTAAGGTGGCAACAATTGAAAGCTTCAGAGTAGGAACACTTCTTCTTTCTAAATAGTGAGCAATTTTCCAGAAAGGGAGGAAATTTATCCTAAAAATGGTCTTCTTGATGGAGCATGGAAGGAATGAAACAGATGCCATGACTTTCCCCCACTGTTGGGAAGTCTGGTCACCAGGATGGGCAGGTGACAGATATCAGCCCAGAAGAAAGACTGGCTACAATTTTACATTTGGTTCTTCTAACTAACTATAATGGAAGAAAACGAGAGATAAAAAGTAAAAGGAGGCCAATGCTGGGGGGAAGGAAGAGGAGAACAATTGGAGGATGCAAGAGTTTACTGTTAAGACACATTAATAAGTCCAGATGACAGAAAATAGAGGTGGGCAAGGGAATAGGAAGTTTATCAATATTAAATACCAGGAAGGATCAGAAGCAGGAAGGGGATATGTAAATACGGTTTTACGAAAACTTCCTCACAACAAGAGCTTCTAGAAATTTTAGATCATGAAAATAAAGAATGCTTCAGGTTGGTTTTAAACCAAGTTTTGAGGAGCCTCACTATCACTTCAGGAAGTCACTTTGGAATCTAAAAGATAGAAATGTCTATACAACCATGTAGATAAGCTTGCATGCACATATGCCCACACACACACATGCATGCATGCACACACAAACACAAAGCTCTTTTCTACCTCAACCGGAAATCTTCAGTGACTATCTGAACATCTCTCCAGATTGTCTCCTATAGGAGCCAAGATTCAGCCCCTCATCCTCTGACCAGGTGAAAATATTTCACAGCATGAGCTTCCCTATTTGAAGGCTAATTAACCATATACATCATACATTCCTCCCATGAATCTCTGCAGCAGTGATTACATACAGAACTAGGCTGACATTCTGCACTTACTGATCTGTATTTGTATTTATCTTTCTACAAATATATGTCTCTCAGCAGAGTGGAAGTCCTGTGAGGGTAAGTACCATATATTCCACTACTTTACATCCCAGTATTAAATACACACTACCCAATACAAAGTAGGGCCTCAGCAAATAAACCTGTTTGAAGAAGATAATGTCAGGAGGTAATGATTAGACCTAAAATAGTACAAAAGAACCAGGTCTCCAGCAACTTGGCACTTTTTCTTATTGCCAAATCTCATATCCTATTAAAGATTTACATGTCAGTGGCAGAAATATCCCTGTTTAAATATCTAAAGAGTGACTCCATTTGTTTCTCCCTACATTATTAATTTGATTGGTTTTAAAGTTATTGGATGTGAGAGACATTAGACAGACCACACACAAAATGAGAGCTCCCTTCTCTCCTCTCTCTAGGAAATTACTCTAGTGGAACAACAAGGCCCATCCACACACCCTATCAACCATCCCCAGAGGCTGGAATCATGCCTGCAACTGCATGAAGCTACACACATAAAGAAGAGGCAGTACTTTCTGGGGGTGCAGCAAATCATAAGCATTTATTGAGCACCTCCTATGACTGCTATTATAAAACCCAGGCTGAGCTGTGTTTCATTTTCTAGTCTTTGGGGTTGTTTTTGTTTTTGCTCTTTGTGCTAGAAAATCTGAGGGCCAGAGAGGAAGGAGGAGTGTGGTACAATGCTAGGGATAAGACAGCTCTGCCATAACAATCAGCTATGTGACTCTCCTTGGGAATTTTCCTCTCTATATTTTGGCTTCCTTATCTGTAAAGCGCATAGAGAGGGCTGGATTGGATAAATTACAGCAAGGAGTTGGTACCAGACAAACTCTTAGACTCCTGCCAATGCTATTATCCCAGGACTACTAATATTGCCAACTGGGAGACCTCTGTCCTTCATTTTCTTGTGAAACATCTGGCCTTCTGCACAAGCAGCTTCTCCAATCATTTCCAAGTCATGATCACCAAAGGATGCTTATGAAGTGCTCATAGAGAAGAAGCACTACAGATTACTATACTGTAAGTCAAATGCGCCATAAACAGGAAAAGTCCAGGGGGTAATCTCAAATCTGGACCTTTTAGGTGGGGGTAGCGCACCGTCTAGGGTTGCTTGGATTGCACTTTCTGACCCAAGATGTTTTGAAGGTCTCTAGGGAGCCAGCACTGAAAGGGAAGAGGTTTCCGAAACAATGTACTTTCTAGGCCTAGAGACTGGAAACACAGGGGAGGGCCCTAAATCCAATCCCCAGGAGAATCAAGCCTTGAGTGTTCAACTGCAGAAGAAAACTGAAAAGCTGGACTAAGCTCAACTCAAGGGATTTAGTCAAGTTGATGTTGATTTTCAGAGTGAGAGAAAGAAAGAGGAGAGAGTAGAGAGAGATAATTATTAATAACTCAGGGACAATATATTTCTGAAAATCAAGTTTAAAAAAAAAATGCTGCCGACTCGGACATGTCAGAGAAGCATCAGAAGGCACCAGAGCAAACTGAACCATTTCTCAAAACCCACAGGGCTGCTCCCTGGACCTTCTCCAGGTGGCACCCCCCAGGGAGAGAGGAAATGTATCTAATCCAGGCAGACATCTCCACAAAAGCTACAGTTTCAGTTCTCTTAACCTTAGATACAGTTTTACAGAATGTCTAAAGATTCCAGAAAGCTCTTTTCAGAGAGTAAGCCATTGAGTTTTCATGCGATGAGCTCCAAGAACTTCCCTAACCAAGATTCCTTGGATCCAAAATACTGCTATCACTCCCTTCTACAGAAATATCTCTACATCTCAGACCACTGAGTAGGAAAAACCCTAAAGTCCAGGTGCTGAGCTTTCCTGTACCTGTGTTTGGCCACACATAGTTCAACGAGTGGCAGTGCACAGGATTTGTATGCTCCAATTGTACCTGCATGGCACGGAGCTGAATAAAACCGGTAAGATAAAATCATCTACACTGCTGAAAGACATTCCAAATGATGCCAAGAACCAAATGTGCAGACCAGCTGGGTAAACAAATCTTGAGCCTTTACTGTCCTTCTGTTTCTAGTCAACCCCTAAACTAAACATCCCTAACAGCTTTGGAGCTGCCCATGATTAGCATCATACAGGCCATAGAGAGAAAGTTCAGAGCCAGGAATTAGGGGGCAGGCTGCCCAGCTTCACATCCTGGATCTGTCCCCGGTCAGCTCTATGACCTCAGTCAATTCACTAAGCCTCTTTAGAACCCCAGGTCCTCCTGTTCAAAATAGACATTAATAATGGCACCTATTTCCTACAGCCCTTGTGAGGATCCAATGATTTGTGACATGTAAAGCCCACAAAATCATGCCTGACACATGGTAACTACTCATAAAGCTGTTATTTTCTCTTTTTACTCTGCAGAACAACTCTCCTAACTCCCAACTATTTGTGGGAGGGACTGTCTTCTCCATCTTTATTTGTTTGTTTGTTTGTTTGTTTCACACATAGTGCCTGGGTTGAAATATAACTGGTGCCCAATAAATGTCTCTAAACTAAACAGGTGAATAAAGGCAAGAATGGGCCAGGTTCCCATGAAGGCCTCTCATTCTTCTACACTACTACTTCTCTACACTCCAAGGTCAAAGCCCCTCTTCTCCACCTGGCTTGATTCTCCACATTGCTCATGGCTCATTTCAAGACATCTGCTTCTGAAGGTGTTGGAAGCATCATAGTTGATATAGTTTGGATATGTATCCCTTCTAAATCTCATGTTGGATTGTAATCCCTAATATTGAAGGTGGGGCCTGGTGGGAGGTGATTGGATCATGGGGGTGGATTTCTCATGAATGGTTTAGTACCATCCCCTTGGTGCTGTCCTAGTGAGTTCTCGCGAGATCTGGTTATTTAAATGGGCGTGGCACCTCCTGCTCCTCTAAATGGGCGTGGCACCTCCTGCTCCTCTCTCTCTTGCTCCTGCTTTCCCCACGTGATGTGCCTGGTCCCTCTTTGCCTTTCACCATGATTGGAAGCTCCCTGAGGCCTCCCCAGAAGCAGATGCTGCTATGCTTCCTGTACATCCTACAGAACTGTGAGCCAACTAAGGCTTTTTTTAAAAAAAAATAAATTACCCCGTTTCAAATATTTCTTTATAGCAATGCAAGAATAGCCTAATATAATAGTGTAGTGGTAAGGGCCACCATTCTATGGCTAGACTGCCTGGGTTTGAATCCCTAGTTTTCTACTTGCTCGACCCCAGTGAGCCATGACACTGCTCTGAATGCTTCATTTCCATGATCTCATCAAGTCCTTGCAGAAATCAAGGGGGTACCCACCATTATTCTGAATTTATGGACAAAGAAACTGAGGCTTATAGAGGTTTATTTGCCCAAGGTCACTGTGGTCTAAGTCAGCTCTTCACTCCTTCTGTTTGCTCCCAGTGACTCCCTTTTACTTTGTTTTTTAAATTGTCCTGCCTTGTTGTGAGGTATAAAGAACTCATTGCACCATTCTGGGGCCAGTGTCCAAGCCCCTTTACTCTATCTTAACACCCTGCACAGCTGATCAGAGTGATCACATTTGAAAATAATCCATTCATTGATATTTGTCCCACTCCCCAGATTCTGGATTTAGCCTTGTTCTGACCACACTAACATCCCCCTTATACCAGTGAACGGCTCTTCATTTAGGAGGAGTATCTGAGATGGGTCCTTCCTGAACTTAGCCTAAGGCTACTGACCAGGCAGCTGTGGGGTCAGTGGAGAGCACGGCCTGGGGACAGCATGGAGTCCTGTTCTCTAGAGCAGCCCACTCCCGGGATGAGCTTCTGCCGAGACGCATGCTGCGTGGCCTGGGGCTAGATGGGAGAACTCACCGGATGGGTTTGAAAAACAGAATACTGGAGCTGCCTCTGTCACCTGGAGACAGAGGAGAGGCCACACATATACCAGGTAGCAGCTGACATCCCCTCTCACCCCAATTCTTACCTATTCTGTAACTTACCTGAAAGAGACTTTCCCATTGATGGCCTGCACAGCAGGCATCCTAAGCTGCTCCTCCTTCTTGGCAGAGGAGATGGTGGGCCCTGCCACTGCCTCTACACAGCAAACTGTTGCTAGGTTTATGTAAATACCATGGAAACCAGAGCTGTAACACAGAAAGACTCGCAAAGAAGCAACTTAACATAAGGTCAACAAGCCCCCTGACAAAAAGTGTATATAGCGCTCAATCTTCAAAATACAGCCAACCCTCTGTTTTCCTTCCTAACCCCTAGGCTAAAAAGGCTAATGAGATTCACAGACAACATATTAAATGATGGAATTCTCTGCACAGCTCGATTTCTTTCCATAAATAATTTTAAAACTATTACCCAATAATGTATTGTAGTAAAAAAGCTGACAGGGTCTTGCTCAACAAGTAATCACCAGCGTGTTTTCGCACCTGGAGATGGAGAACTTTCTTATTATGTGCCCCTGGTGATTTTTAGGTGTTTCCATAAAGCTGTTGCCATTATTTATAAGCCACAGGTTACTTCCCTTCACTGTATGCTAAAATTAATGAAAAACTTATTTTAAAGATTCAGAAAAGCATGGCAGAGCAGAAGGTATGTGCCAGGCAGCTCTGTGGGGTGGGGATGGTTTTTCTAAGTCCCCTGTGGCCTTATGGCAGGTCTGACTCTGTTTGCAAGGCAAGAGGCAGCACCTTTGGAAACGAGGTGACCTCCTGGGGGATGAGGCGCTGGGAAACAGCCATCCCATCCAGGTAGGGGCTGCCTCACCCCTGCTGCCTCCCTCTTGCCAGGCTCAGAGCTCCGAGGAGCCCAGCCATCAATAGCCACGTGTGCCTGGCAGTCTCTGCTGCCAGGCACTGAACGTCCTGCCTGTACCCACTGCTTAGCCACCTTGGTACTTGGTGCTTGCAGGAGCAGCATCCTGCAGGGAAAGCTCACAGGCTGTGGTAGTCGGTGCACACACATGTACACCCACACATGCATACACACACATACACACACACACACACACGCCTGGCACTGGCCATGCTCATTCCTGACACCCCCAGAACTGAAAGCCAAGATAGTGACAAAGCAGGACCATAAGAATCATCAGGTACTTCCAATCTCTAGCCAAGTCTCTGTGTTCCTGGACACAATTAATACCAATGGGTCCAATAAGACCTACGCTAGCACCTATAAAAGCCCAATCTGTACATCCAAACCCACTTCAGATGTCATTGTCTCTTCTAAGGTGCCTTCCCTGATACTCACCATGAGGTAGGACCACTCCCTCATTAAGTATTCAGTTCATAGAAAGGGTGGCCAGTTTTATGACACCAACTCACTGGCCCAGTATTCTAGCTACTTGTATTCTTACCCTATCCCCCTGCAGAGCTAACTGAATAGACAGCCTCTTGGGTGGACCATGTCTCACTCATCTCCACAATACCCATAGTGCCTAGCCCAGTCACCTGGTAATTGCCCCCTGAATCTAAGTAAATCAGCCTAGTTCAGAGTTTAGAAAGGGCCCAAAACTTGGGAGATGAAGACATGGAGTCAAGCCTAGGTTGTCCTACAAGCTGTGATCTGGATAAGTCACTTAGCCTCTCTGAACCTCAGTTCTCTCAACTGTTAAATTAAAAAGGTTAGGCATGAGGCCAGGCTTGGTGGCTCATACCTATAATCCCAGCACTCGAGGGGGCTGAGGCAGGAGGACTTGTCTCTATGAATAATTTAATTAATAAATAAATAAAGGTTAGGGCCAGGTACAGTGGCTCACGCCTATAATCTTAACACTTTGGGAGACCGAGGTGGGCAGATCACCTGAGGTCAGGAGTTCAAGACAAGCCGGGTCAACATGGTGAAACCTTGTCTCCGCTAAAAATACAAAAGTTAGCTGGGCATGATGGCATGCACCTGTAGTCCCAGCTATTCAGAAGGCTGAGGCCAGAGAATTGCTTGAATCCGGGAGACAGAGGTTGCAGTGAGCTGAGATCACGGTCATGCCACTGCACTTCAGCCTGGGTGACAGGGCAAGACTCTGTCTCAAAAAAAAAAAAAAAAAAAAAAAAAAAAAGGTTAGACATGAGAATTTCTAAGGCCTCTTCAGCTTTAAACTTCTCTGACATTATAATATAAAGCTACAGTATTTGTAGTCTGTCATGACAGAGTAACTTAATCCAGTCAGATAACCAGATAACAACCTGGTTCTTCAGTGGGCCAGTGAGTGCATATGAGGGGAAGGAGGTGTATTTTGAGGATTTTATTTTTCTTTTGTCATTAAATAACACCATATAGGCTTTTACCTTTGTACAGGCTACAACCAAGAGGTCATGTTGCCCTTTATTTCTAAAATAACACCTGTCTACTAATATGTCTGGATGACATTCAAAATCACTAATTAGCAGACTTTTTATCCACTGAGAAATTTGTCTATAATTAAGGAACTAAATACACATGATTCAACCCAGTTTACAAGAAAGATCATTTGAGAAGAAGGATAAGAGAGAGGTTAGTTAACTGAGGGATCTGTGTTCTAGGTGATATCTTGACTAAGACATGCCAATCACAATTTTAGATCCATAAAAGGGAACTAATAGATCTTCTATCACAGCAGGAAATGCTTCTCTGATATTTGGAGTGAGCATTCACCTATTGAGTTATGCTTCTTAACTTTGGAGAAAGATCTGGAAAAAAAAAAAAAGGCTCAAAATATGTCCCTACTCACAAAAATGAAAATTTTATGTACTTATATGGCAGTGTAAGTGCATCCTTACAATGCAAATCATATAGACAGAAAAGGCTGTATCTCCGTTTTCCCAGCACATGGGATAAATAAAGTCACAGGTTCATTTTTAAACTTGGAGTAAAGTAACACTAATAGGAGAAGCAAAATACCCATTAACATAAACTAGCCATTTCAACAGCTGGAAGCTAAGGAGCAACCAAATAACAGTGGGGAAAACAACTGCCAGCTGCAATTTTCTCTCCTTTTTTGATCCTTTTACAAGTATGTGTTGCATGTGTTTTGACTATTTTTGAGAAGAAGGAGGAAAAAAAATCCAAAAAAAATCCTGGGGCAGTCTTCTCACCACGGTTGCTTTTCACAGGCTTTTTTCGGATGATATCACTTCATTTCGTAAACCTCTGCTTCTTTGTAAGTATTTCCGAGGAAACACAGAAGGACAGGAGTGTGCTTCTCTAGCAACACGGACAGTGGAAACGCTCAAGGAGGGTGATGCCGCAGCAGGCAGAGAAGCTTTCACTTACCCCCACAACAGGGCAAGCCTTTTGGAGGATAAGCTCACAAAGGATTCATACAGGAAAATAAGCAAACAGGAGCCTGCTCAGGTGGCCTAGACAGACAGAAAGCCGGACCCAATTTCATGGACTCCGGGACGTTCTCCCATCCCCTTGCTCCTCTCCAGGGACACCCTGATGCCGGCCACCGGGTGTACCTAAAAGGCCACCCCACATTGTGCCCTTGAGCTTCTCACTCAGGGCCTGGCAGGTGAGCGCCAAAGTCCTGCAGCTTTATGAAAAGAGGTGAGGGAAACCTCAGCCTAGCCTCAGGGAGGTATGAAGATTCATCTGGCTCCCAAAAGTCAGGCAGGGCTAACTTCTCTATCAGGCGCACGTGGCGCATGACCTGTGAGACTTTAGAGACCACAAAAATGTTTTCATTTCTTTTAAAGTCAAAAGAAAAATTAACCTCAGGCAGAATAATTTTTTTTTCTCCCAAGACAGAGTCTCACTCTGTTGTCAAGGCTGGAGTGCAGTGGCGCAATCTTGGCTCACTGCAACCTCCGCCTCTTTGGTTCAAGCGATTCTCCTGCCTCAGCCTCCCGAGTAGCTGGGATTACAGGCACGCGCCACCCTGGGCAGCTAATTTTTGTATTTTTAGTAGAGACAGGGTTTCACTGTATTGGCCAGGCTGGTCTCCAACTTCTGACCTCATGATCCACCAGCCTTGGCCTCGCAAAGTGCTGGGATTACAGGTGTGAGCCACCGCGCCCAGCCTTCCTTTCTTTTCTTTTCCTTTTTACTTTTTGGAGACAGGATCTTGCTCTGTCACCCAGGCTGGAGCACAGTGGCATGATCATGGCTCACTGTAACCTCCACCTCCCAGGCTCAAGCAATCCTCCCACCTCAGCCTCCCAAGGATCTAGTACTACAGGTGTGTACCACCATGCCTGGCTAATTTATATATATATTTTTTTTTTGTAGAGATGGGGTTTCACTATGTTGGCCAGGCTGGTCTCAAACTTCTAGGCTCAAGTGATCTGCCCACCTCAGCCTCCCAAAGTGCTGGGATTACAGGCATGAATCACTGTATCCAGACAGAAAATGTTTTAATATATAATATTATTATACTTATTTGTCTTATCAATCTAATCATTAAAAAAGAAACCATTAGCAGTTTTTTAGGTGGGAAGGGACCCAGAAAGGCCCATACACCTAGAGTCTATGAAAGTCATGATGCATCTCTAAAGCTAGATTATTCCTGTCCCTGAGCCTTTGCACATTCTATCCTGGATACCTGGTTTCAACCTTCTCTTAACTACAGTTTACTCATTCACTAGACTCAACTCAACTTCTACCTCTCACTTGACCCCTCCCTGGCCGCTCTGAATACTCACACTTCTCTCTCCTTGGTTCGAAATTCCCCAGCAATTAGATAAGCAATAGCCTCACACTTGACATGTTTCTATTATGTGTGTATATTATTCCTGCTTCTTCATCCTAAAAGACACATACTACCCCATTGCTAAGATACCTTGAGAGCCTACCACTGCCCACAAAGACAAGGCTACATGTCTCAGCCTCACATTCAAACCATCAATAAGTAGAACTCTACCTACAGTCCTTACATTCTCTTTCTTACATTCCCTCATCCTTACCTCCCCTATCCCAGCCTAATGTACCCTGAACTACAGCCATATCAGACACTCACCATTTTGCAAATATGCCTCATATGCCTCCCACCTCCAGGTCTTTGCAGAAGCTGTTCTCTCAGCCTGGAATGCCCTCCCTTTCCATAACTTCCTAGCAAAGCCCAACCCAACCCCTAAAATTCTAATTCAGATGTAACCTCTTCCAAGAAGGCTTCCAAGATCCTTCTATTTGGATTCTGTCACCCATTCTCCTCTTTACCTCAGCATTTTGCATGTCCTCTGCAGCATTCATCAGAATTTTACTTCAATCAAAGGCATGTGAAAAGCATGGAAGATATTATAGTCTGGTTTCTTCAGAAACAGATGATGGAACAAGGATTTAGGTGAAAGTATTTTTGGGGAGATGACCCCAGGAGTGGAAGAGTGGGGACATGAGACAGGGAAGGGAAGGAAATGAGTAATGGTGCATCGTGCATTATGGAGCAAGTTACCACTACGTCCAGCTGGAGCTCATGCAGCTGGGGAGCTCTGGGAGACAGAAAAGACTGTGCCTCAAAGTCATCCCCATGAAAAATACAGGGTTTTTATCCACCAACTCCTGCTTCTCCGGCCTTATCACCTTCTCTGCCCCAAGAAAAAGTGGTTCAGTCACCAGAGAAAATTCTAAGGCAAAGCTGCAGGTGCTGCTGGCTGGGCAATGTACATGGAAAGGGTAATACTGATGGGGCATGGGTGGTCACTTGACAGCTTCTGGTGAAGACAGCATGGACTTATTCAGCCTCAAGCACCCAACAGGATCCTGGACAAGTGGCAGGCACTCAGGAAGTGCTCACGAAATGAAATCACTTTTAAGCTCTTTGAAGGCAGGGAATACATTGTATTTTCTATCTGACACAGTAGATAGCCTCAACATATGGACTCAAATCATACAAGCTCACTGAAGAACAGTGAGTGATTTAACTTACTACCCCATCTCCTGAATCAGACCAAGTCATGTGAATTGAATTCCTATCTTATTAGCTGTTCACTCCTTCATAAACACCAGCATTACCTGCTCTCGTGGAGTTTAGCAATGAGGACAGTAACAAAGATGTAAAGAGTTAAATAGTCTCTTGAGAAAATGTACCTACATCCAGAGAACAACCCAGGAACACTACAAGATTCTGGGTAATTAACCTGAATTTCTACCTTTCTTGAGCCTCTAGCGCCTCAGTCTCCCAGGTAGCACTGTCTGTGCCCAGGAACTGGGATTGAGAATACATTAGGAGATCTTCAGTGGTGCCCCATGCCACCTCCCAGCTTTCTTGTGATTGTACCATGTCACACAGGGTGCACCAAGAAATAGCCTTAGGGCCCAGCCTACACTAGATATAGCCAAAGACTCAAATAATAATAATAATAATAATAATATAAGCCCATGCAATAGTACCAGGAAAGGGAGGGACAAGCCAGCTTTTCTTGCCAATTTCAGAGTGGAACAGATGTTTCTTCATCTCCAAGGTATCCGCTCTCCTAGGACACCAGACATAGGTCGCCTGTCAGTCATTCATCTTTATGATGAGTTGCAGCAGCCAGCACACAGTAAAGATTAATGCACATCCTCTCCCAAAAAAAAAAAAATGCTGTTTAATAGTGAGGATATGCTGAGGGTGATTGTTCATGTCAGATTACTCCATCGACACAACCAGTCAACTCCCAACACTAAACCACAAAAAGAAAATCCTGCACTCTGTCTCTCACCAAGCAAGAGACAGAGAACCCATGGAAAGCATATGAGTTGAATTTTGCCTGGACAGAAGTATCCTATGGCTGAGTTTGATGAGACCCGGCCACCTCAGTACCTGTTAGAGAGACCAGGGATTGATGAACTTGGCCTGGCCATGATATCCCTTAAGCAACATGGCTAAAAGAACACAGAAGTCACACACACAAGACCTGGCTTCTATGCATGGCTTCGCTCCCAGCTGACATCTTGAGCAAATCACTTGCTCCAATTTCTCTTTCTAGAAGATGAGATAATAAATTCTAAGTCCCCCACTTCCAGCCTTTACATTACATAGAGTTCTAAGGATCTTCAAGCCAGAGTGTATATTACATTTCATTCCTAGAGTGACAGCAAAATACTGGACAGCACAGCATTTAAACCCTCCAAAATGTTAATACTATCACTAATAAATTTTCACCTGAGTAAAGCTAACTGTCCTACCACTATTTTCCCTAGACATTTTTCAGAACTAAAATGCTGCAGAAGACCTGTTCAATAGAAAAGTTACTTCATAGTTTAACTAGAAAAAGAAATGAGCAAAGGAGAAAAATACAATTTGAACCCAGCTCTTGAACATCAACTTGATGTTATTCCAACTCATCTAAAAGAGCCACATAGGAATTACTTTGACCACCAGAGGGCTTTCCACACTGACAAAATGCATTAATAAGATATAAAGTGGTGAAATTAGAAAATAAAAAGTTCTAAGTTACATTGTCTAGGTCTCCAAAGGAGTGGGGGTGAAATGAAAAACGTCAATGACAAAGAAAAAAAAGCCCAACTCAAGTTTCTCCTATGATACATTTCTCTATAAACATGATGAAGAAAAATTCCAGTTCCTCCTAAGTTTCAGAAAACCATCAGAAGAACTTGACTGGTGCATAGAAGCAAAAGGAAATCACAAATTAGCTACCAGGGGTTTCAGAATCTTGTTACTAAGGTATCATTCCCTAAACATCGAAGTCGTTTCCACTATTCTTTTGCTTACTTTGTCAAAATTTAGAAGTACTCACAAATATGATGTGATATGCTTGTAACACATGCGTTGCAGAGACCCAACACTGTTGACCCTTCCCTAAATGGCATGCTTATGACAGTCCTTCATGTATATTAACTTGTTTAATTCTCATAATCATTCTAGGATATAGGCACTATTATTATCACAGTTTTACATATGAAGAAATTGAGGCAAAAAGTTTAAAAGCCTACCCAAGGTCAAATAGATAATTAAGTGTCCAAATAAAAGTTCTGGAATAAACTATTCATCTACCACCAGCTCAACTTCCATGTATTAGAGATAAGCATTCTATAAAACAGAGCTACCATGTACCACAACTTACAGAATTTAAAAAATATATATATATCAGTGAAAGAACAGTCTGTCTTTGGGCTTGAACCTGTCTCTGCGGGCTTGAATCTGTATCTGCTCACAGCATCCAGGGCTGCAGGGACATCAAAGCAGGTCAAGCGGATGCAGAGAGAGGTTCCATGAGCCTAGAGGCTCCTGCCTCTACCAAAAGTCCTTCAGATTTTTTCTGTTTTATGAACTGAAGGATCCCACATATGATTTCATTCCAAATGAAAGGTTCTACTGAAATACAAAAGTTTAAATCTGCTATTTCACTAGATATTTCAAAAAAAATTACTTCTTTGAGTTCTCTTCTCTTAAACACATTTTACAGCACTTGCTATACTAGGGTAAAATATTTTCACTTGGGTAGCTCCCTCACTATGTGATTGCATTCCCCAAGGTCAGAAGCAGTATCTTTTTTATCCTTATGTCCTCAACCCTTAGCCCAAGATTTGGTCCAGAGTAAAAGATGTAACAAATATGTGTAGAATGAATGAAGGAGTTAGCTACTAGTTAAGGTAGTACTAGATGCTGTGATAGATAAATCCTGAAATTTTAGGGACTTTAAAACATAATAGATGTTTATGTCTTCCTCATAAGAAGTCCAATCAGATATTCAGTACTTGATGTTCAGTACATGGCTTTCCACGCAGTGATTCAGCAGTCCAGGCTCCTTCTATTTTGTTTGACTCTGCCATTGCCTATGCCTCTGAGTCCTTCACCTCTAGCTGGCAGATGGGGAAAAGAGTGCATGTAGAGCCTGTGGCTACAACAGTCACATGGTCCCACATGGAGCAAGATGGGGGGAGGAGGTGAAAGATGTAGTCCCAGCAACAACGCTCCACTGTGAAAGAAGAGGAAGACTTCGGTGGAGAACTAGCCAGCCATCTCTTTCACAATGACCTCAAAAGAAACATCAGCCTACAAACAAGACCCAATGCGTAAGAGTCAGCTCTCAAAGAAAAAAAGAAATATATGTGAGTCTCTAAACCCTTCCTCCCAAAAAATGCACAAGTATGTAAATTTAACTATAGAGATACTACATGATAATTTCTTGTCAGAAATTTCCATTGCATTTTACCATCACAAACCAGACTGCCAATTTATTACTATACAAATGAGTAGGAGCTAATATATGGGTCAGCCTAGAGACATTTTTACCATTTACCAAGTGCCTAGTTCCATCCTGCAAGAAGGTGCTGGTGGAGGTAAGACAAAACTGGAAGTCCATTCTTTATATGGAGAAGTCTCACCGTAGCACCACGATGTGCAGAGAAGCCCAGGGTCCTGACTCTGGCCAGTCAATATCTGCATCAATGACTTTAGACAAATCAAAAAACTTCTCTGTGCCTCAGCTTTCCTACTTGTCAAAGCTTTCCTTTTGGAAAGACAGCACCTTCCTTTCCATAATATCCCAAGTAAAATGTGAGGACCCTGCAATAAAGGCTATGGAAAATCTGTAAAAATATTTATAATCCTCCAAAAATGCAGGGCACGGGACTGTTACACAGCTGTTTCCCCAGCCAGATGGTGATTCCTCCAACTCATCACCACCATGGATGACAGGCTTCAGGGGGCATCCTCATCAGGCAACCCAGGCTTTCCCCTTTGCCTCCTCAAGAGTCATGCTCAGAGCCACCATGCCACTGTGGGTGAATCCCTTAACTTTTCTGGACCTCAACATCCATATGAACTGGATATGGCAAGCCCTGGGAAGCCTACAGTGGGGAGCTGAGACATTGCTCCCTTAATGGTCCTTCTGCTGAGACGCAAGTTTTGATTCCCAAGTTTGAGCCAGTGGTGTTGGAAATGGCACCAGGGCCACTGTGATGATTTCGCCCTCCCTTCCTACGTATTTTAAACAGTTTGACCACATGGGAGGTGTGGATATTAATGACAGCTCGACTCTAATGCTACTGTAAAGTAACAGCAGCGTACCATGCCATCACTCTTTAATGTCAGCCATAACCTTCATAAATGGGTTTGTAATGAGAAACCCTTGTTTGTCACAGAGAAGGTATGATTGATGCGGCCTATGAGTGAAATGAAGCCACAGTGACCATCTCAATAACATGAACAGCTGCCAAATATTCATTTAGCAGAATGAGTTTAGAAAACTTTGAGCAGATTGCTTTCACAAGGCTGCCTTCAACAAAAGGAAACATAATTAACGAGCTAATATCAGCATGTGTCTGGCTAAGCTAATGAATATCAAATTACACAGAAACCTGTATAAATCATCATTACCCTGAATTTTAATTGAGCTTGCAATTAAACATGACAAATTTTATATACACTAAACCTTTAATTTATACTTTCAAATAAGGAATAATTTATCATTTTTAGTATTTCATAGTTAATTTCCCAATATGTGCACTTCTAATTAACAAGGACAGACAGGCATTTAAAAAAACACACACATTCTCTCTCTCCTATGACTCTTTTCACAACAATGATTTTTCCTTTCCTTTACATTAGAAACTCCTACGTCCAAGAGTTTGAATGACAAAGGGCCTGCTTGCATATTCCAGGAAAGATCTTACAGCTACAGAGAATCAGAGGGAATGATTTCCCGTTTTGGTTTTCATCTCTCCCCTGGAAAAAGACAGATTGAAAAGGCCAGACCATGTTAAAGCAACCTAGCCCCGGTGTCTCAATTACCTGCCCAACCTTGTACCCCCAAGTCCACTTATGTTCAGAGGACAGGGCCTCCTTTGCTGGAGGAGTAAAGCATCTTGTGTTTCAAAGAGGCACCACATTAGAAATAAACTGCCTTGCTCCAGCGTCAATGCCAGGCCTGTTTGTTTTACCTGGCCAGCCAGTAATGAGCGCACTCCGTGGATGGATTTGTATTTTATTATTATAATTACGCCACCATTATAAACATACCTCGAGCAACCTCAGCATAAAAGGCAGGGAATGCTATTAAAACATACATATAAACACACAGGGAAACAAGACAGGATTGTAAAAGGGCTGCAACAGAAACTAATTGGGTTTGCTTTTTTCGTTAATCCCAGCCTATTAATATGGTAAGCAGCATGAGACTAGGGAAGGGCAAGCTGGGAATCGGAGGCCATAGTTAGCTCTATACCTGGTTAGACCTCTAATTGGCTGTGTGACTACAAGCAAGATGCCTCCCCTTTCTGTGCCTCAGTGTTCTCAGGGGCAAAATAAAGCTAATGGAGATAATTGTGCTTGTTTTAAACATGTGAAAATAATTTGAAAAAGAAAACACTATAAAATGTAATTGTGTCATCACTTTTCTAGTCCTGGAAAAGAAGATAAACTAAAAAAGCAGACAACCAACAGTGCTCACACATGCACCATAAACTTTAACACAATGATCACATGAAATACGAGCAATTTCATTCCTATATTCTCATTTGATAAGTGAAGGAGGCTGGACAGATATTATGATCACCATTTGAAAGATGAGAAAATGGAGGTGGGGGAGAGTCTTCCTCTGTGGCAGGCATGGAGCTGAGGTGAGAGCTGGGACTGGGAGCATCTAGGATGAGGTTCTTCTGACCTCACCATGCTGCCTTTCTGCACCCTCCCTTAGGAAGAGGCTGGAGAACAAATAATGAGGAAAAAAAAAAACCTTTCATTAGGGGGACTCAGTGATCATCATCCCACCTCCTCCCCAACAGACTAATGGCTCGGCTGAATGCCTTAGACCAAGAGAGGGAAAAAGTACCACTTCCCAAGAGCAAGCTTGAAGGCATGACGGCAACAGCACGAACATTGTCTATGCATGGCCAAGAACATGGCCAGGTTAACGAAGGCAGAGAACACGAGAGACCAACAGAAACAGGAAGGGACAGAGTGGTTAGCACCACGCTACTCCCCTTCATCGCAAACCCCAAAGCTGTAGAAATTAGACTGACTCAAAAAAGGCTGGGGGTGGGAGGTAGTTGAGGGAAATGAAAAGGAAGAGTCTTTTTTAACATTTTGACAGACTCTTTTTTTTTTTGGTATACATGTGATAATTTAATACATTCATATAATTTTTAAAGATCAAATCAGTGTAATTGGGATGTTCATCACTTTAAATATTTATCTTTTCTTTATGCTAGAAGCATTTGAATTACTCTTTTTTAGCTATTTCAAAATATACAATAGATTACTGTAAACTATAGTCATTCTACTGTTCTATCAAACACTAGGTCTGATTTAGGGAGAGTCTTTCTTTAAAAAAAAAATATCAGTTACCATTTCATTTCAATCGCAAATTCTCATTTTGTTTTTAGAGGGTCTATGATTAAAAAAAAGAGGCAGGAGAGAGCTGGGAAGTTTAATGCATTTTCTGGAAAATAGTGCTTGCCCATGCCTATGAAGCAAAGGGACAAATATTTTCACACATTATCAGATAGCCGAGTAAAACAGCCTCCACCAGAATTTACAACTGAAGGCTACCAGAATTTACAACTTGTGAAATTGTGCCTGTCCGTATTTTCTCATTACACTGGATGTAGGCTGCAGATAGAGTGTGCACTTTTTTTTCCCTTTTCTCCCCCTCTCTCCCCTCCTTCCACTGTCTCACTACTTCCTAGTTAAACCTTGTCTCAAGTTATCAACACTCTCTGGAGAGATAAGGCTCCTCTCACTTACAAGCTGTCACTAATAATCGAACTTTCAAGACTCCATCTCTAAGAGAGACTCCCCGAGCCACACAGGTCACGAGAATTAACTGCCACCAGTCCTTGCAGAAAACTCGGCTCATCAATCTATAGCTTTCTCGTCATAATTAGAATAACGGCTTTGAAAATTTGGGCTGATGTTGACTTGGTCTCAGGCCGCAAAGAGCGCTGATTAAAATCTTGGTGTGAAAGTTAATGATAAGTGCTGGTGGCGTTGCCGTGGAGACAGGGACAAACAATTCCCTCGCTGTGACATTTTCAATGTCCTGGAGAAGAAAAACTGTCCTCTTTAGTGTGGCAGCGTATGAAGCTTATTTATGGCTACAGGGCTCAGTGGATTGATGACTGTCGTAACATACTGTCAAATCCTTTACTGACACATTCATTTTTTTGGAGCCCCTGGTGCAGCAGAAATAAAATAAAATAATAAAAACAAAACCAGGGGGAAAATTCTCCAGCAAACCATAGACGGCCACCAGTGCACCTTGCTTTCACTATAGGACCTCAGAATTAATAGACAAAAAGACTTTGTACTTCTTGCCTCTATGGCCAAGGAGAACAGCAAGGCATAATTAGAAGTTGCAGAGTAAGAAAGAACACTATCGGGGCCACCAGCTCATCCCAGAAATGATGGCTATCAAAATAAGCTATTTGTAAATATCCAAGATTGGTAACTACACAGAGGTATGCTCTCCCTACTTATCATAGAGGATGATGCCTTAGAAACCTATGGTAGTTTTTAGAAAATTCTCCCAGCCAAAGCGACACAGTCCAGCCACTGCCTCCATTGTACAGCATCCCAGCCACAGTCGTCACTCCAAGGTTCAACACGGTGATATTAGTCTCTAGAATCTATGGGTAGTTTTATGATCTATAGAACGTGTTCACATTCACCATTTCCTTTGCTTTTCATCACACAGCACAGCAAGTATCATAATCCCCATTTCATTTGTGAAGAAGCTGAAGTTTGGCGAATTTAAGCAACATTCCTGAAGAGTCAGAAGTAGTTAGGAGCTAAGCAGGGACTCCCAACCTAAATCTTTAGTAGGCACAAGTGACTAGTCACTATTTCAAACCAGGCACCCGGCCCCACACATTCTGAACTGCTTTAATGGGAGCTCTGTTAAAAGCTGTTGGTTTGTGCAATGCAATGGAGTGGCTGCATTTCAGCAGCAGATAAAGGGACTCCTAGTGATCGCAGTGAGTCCATAAAGACTTCTCGAGGCTCTGGCATTTTTCTAGTTCCTTTCATTCAAGGATACTAGTCATCATCATTATTATTGTTGTTGTTATTAATAATGATAATGAAATAAACTATGCAAATGTGGGGAATGGCTTTAGCCCTAAAACGCAGGCAGTAATGTGGTAATTTATCCAATAATGGAATCGCGAAGTGATTTTATTTGCTTTTATGGCTCCTTTCTTTCAGAGGAGCTAGGCATCAATAATGGCGATAGTAATGAAATCAACTATGCAAATGTGGAAATCGTTTTTGCCCTAATGTACCAATTTAGCCAGCGAAGGAAATTCAACACAGTCTGATGTGCTTCCCAACACCCGGGAGGGAGGGCTTCAGAGCTGACCTGTGCTCAGTTACCCAGATGTCATGATTAGTTTTCTAAGAGCAAGACCCTGTCAATATCCATTTGGTATTATAATCAAAACCTTCCCTCCATGGTGAAAAATTTAGGAAATTCCCTCAATGACTTAAATAGAGAGAGGGATTTTAATATGAGAACAACATGCGTTGATTTTAACACAATTCACTTTCTAGGCAAAAGCCCCACAAAAGGACCCCACAAAAGGTTCAGGCTGCCTGGAGTCACCAGTCAGAACAGACCCTCCTAGACTGGGCCTTTTCACTACAGCTGTAGAAGGTTCTCTGTGGGACTGATGTCCCCTGCCAGATTCTCCATTTATCTGTTTCTGATCTGGACTCAGTGGGGGCATTTCTCTGGCCAGAGGTTGGGAGCTCTGAAGGACCCCTGGGGAGCCCTAAGGAGCAGCATGGGGGGTTGTGGGGGGAGCCGGAGACGGTCCCCTCTTCTAAGCCCTGGGTTGGCACTCCTCACTGCCACAGGATCTGTAACACCTGCTGCCACGATAAACAAGAAAAGAACAGCACTCAGAGGACAGAATACAAGGCAGATCTGGAAGGCGAAGAACTTTGAACAGATCTCTATCTAGTATTTATTAATGTGTTACAAATTTGAAAAGCCTGTGAGATCCCTAAAGGGAGAGACCTTATTTTCCTTTGTGTCCTAGAGCTTGGCACAGTCAGTGCCAAATAAGTGTTGAATAAATGAAGGAATTAATAAACAAACAAAAACAGAAAGAATAAAATAGATTTTAGCGAGAGAGCTCTAGATGTCAACATTCAGATACCCCAAAGCAAAGAATATGCATCCCGGTACTGCTTCTAGATCCAAGTAACTAGAGCCCCCTGCCCGAGGCCAAGCACTTCAGAAGGCCCACTCTGGCCCTCCTCCATTCCCTCCCACCCCTATGGGATAAAGAGGTCCAGGAGACAGGGGCATTTCCAACCTGGAGCCTACTCCCCAGTTAGTAGACCATGTTATGATTACCTGGAACCCAAAATTCACTTCTCAAACAACCCTAAGCATCTTCCAGCGCCTGCAAGGATCTCTACCCTGGGTCCTACCTCTCAATAGTGCATGGTGCCACCAGGGCATGCACCCCTAAGGCCAAGGGGTAACCAAAGAGCAGCCACTGGTGGGTGGAGCTTGGATGGGCAAGCTGGGTACCCATGTGGATGTGTGCAAAGGCCTCTTGTGGGGGGAATGGAGAGGGGAGCCGAAGGAAAAGAGAAGGGAGCATCAAGCAAGGGGCCTCATCTGTACTGTCATACTGAACCCCCCAAATGTTAGGGGTACGTCAGTTTAATTTGTCTGCTGTCAAAACCCTGAGGCTGGTGAGAGATACCGGCAGTATGAAAAAACACAATTACATTCTCACTCCTTGGCAGGTTGATGACTTGGGGAGGGAAGAAAAAGACCACATGAAAAACCTCGAGATCTAAAACAGATTGTCAATATTTAAATAAATAAATAAATAAAAAGGAAACTCCAGCAGTCAGTTCTAATTAATTCGCGGCAATCAGCTTCTCTTGTTCTATTAGTTACCATTACAGCAGCACACTCTTGAACAAAATACCAGAAGCTTTCATTAGAATCATTAACATAATTTGATAACTGATGATATTTGATTTCTGACTTTTGCACTTTGACTTGAAGCTTGGTGCAAGATGTAATCTCATTGATTGTCTCAGGTTTTTTTTCTCCCCCCATGAATACTTCACATGACATTTCTTTGTTAACTGTAATTAATGTTCGCATTTGTCACAAGTTGTATTATTTGGAAAAGCAGTCGTGATGATAAAAGATGTGACAAAGACACACACATGTCTTCTTATCCAGAATGGCTTTATCCTCATTTAGGTTTTGGGAGAAAATAAATGAAATAAGTCAAGCATATATTTGTTTTCACAGTCAGGATGGATTGTTTAAAATGATGCCTCTTGGAGAAACCAATGCAATTAGCTTTCTTAAAAAGAAAAAAAAAAAAGGGTGTCATTAAGGCATGAATGAAATCTTAAAAAGACAAGGAGATTTGAATTCAGGTTGAACATGCCAGGCTATAAATCTGTCTCACTTCCATCGGTGGCAGGTGCTAGAGCACAGAGGCTACTCCCAGACCACTGGAGTTCAAGGCGACTCACATAGAGAGAGAAACAATTTCTCTTCCTCTTCTTCCTCCTCCTCCTCCTCCTCCTTTTTCATCTCCCTTTCCCTCTCTGTCTCCCTCTCTCTCTTTCTCATTATCTTGAATTGTCTGTTGTTGATGGATGGGAGAGATATCTAAGCTGGCTCTACATAAGGGATCAAATAAATACTCCTAGCCAAGGACTACCTTTTTGGCTCGAATGTCTGGCATCAAGTATGGAGAAATCTCTGCAAATATGATTACCCAGCAGCTATCTCTTGTTCAGCATAGACAGGATATACTCAAGGTCCTATGCAGTAAGCCTTTATGATCCATAAGGGCATAAGATGGCAGGCAATAGTGTTCTTTTTGTTTAAAAAGAAAAAGAAAGGTGTGGGGGGTGCGTGGGCATGGAGGAAGAACACATCCAAGAAACCCAAATTCCAATCAAGATTCAGAATTGGAGTGGATCTGCAGTGATGTCCACTTAGACTGACAGAAATGGCAACTGTGGGTACAGAAAGGGCCATCCGTGCATTAAACCCTCCAGGGGCATGCTGCGGGAGCTGGGGGGCAATGCACTGCACAGGCTGAAAAGGGGCCCAAATCAATCTCTTTTTTCTTGTGCCCTTGACTTTCCCCTCCCCTAATCTAGTCTCAAAGGGGTTTCCTCCATCATGTACTAATGGTCTGCAATTTATTTTAAAGAGGCTATTTTGATCCTCAAGAAGTACTTAGGGGAACCGGGAACCATAAACACCTCCTTTTTAAAAAATTTGTTTCCTTTTTCCCAGCCTGTAATTTAACTCTGACTGGCACCATTCAAATCAAGCCTTCCAAGCACAGACTCCCATCAAGTCAGCTCCAACTTGGAGCACAGTTTTACGACCAAGTTAGAAATCCCTTAAAACAAGGTTTTCAGAGGGAAATGTTTGACAGACTTAACTCTTGTGGTGCAAATATGCCAGGATGACATAGCAATTAGTTATTCAAAATACGGGAAGGGATTACAAGCTTTTTCAAGTCGTTTCATAAATATGTCCTCTTCTGGTATACAATCAGTAATTATACCATTCTTACTCAACTGTAAACTTCCTGAGTATGATTTATATCTCATAGAAATCAACACAAAAGTATTTGTTTTCTCAAAGGAAGAGCCCCAGCTCTAATCTCCAAGGCTCACACACATCAAAGCTGGAGAACTACTGTTCTGCCTCACCAATGTAAATAAAATCATACACAAATATCTATGCAAATTAATAGAGAGGTCTGCAAAGAAACATTTCTCTTCTGGGCCTGATGAGGATTTGCAGAGTGCTGCCCTAAGGACATTCCTGCAAGGGAGTTGAGCACATCGGAGAGGAAGATGAAACCAACGACAGTTATCCTGGGCTCTGTCCTCATCCCTGCAGAACTAGTACTTTGGGGATATGTCCAGCTTTAGGTGAATCTGGTACTAAAGCCATGAATGGATGCTTCATCGGTCCCCCACCTACTGCAGCCCCAAATCTAAGAGGTTGTAGTTGGCCACTTTTGGAAAGGAAAGGGAGAAAGGAAGACATCTCTAGCTGAATGGATGCCTTTAGCTGCTAGACCACAGGCCCCGTGTTCCGGCCTTGCATGTAACAGCCACCCAGGAACTGTCCATGAACTGACCACACAGGTGAATAGAGAAGATACGTTTACATTGTATCCCTAGGATTAAGACAACTACAGGAAAACTTTCCTACGCTAGCACATCTGAAGAAAGTGAGTCTTTGTCTTTACATAGCACACTGGGCACATCTCTGTCTCAGAACTTAATGCATTTCATAGAAATGATTCATTTCCATGTCTGTCTCCCCTACTGGATTATAAGGTTCTTCATGGCTAGACTTATTCTAGCATCACATCTGGTAAGAAATGCTTGCTGAAGATTCTGAACCAAGTTTGGTAGAAATGACTCTTCTGGAAAAGCAAACACTAATAATTTTTGAGAGGGTTGGAGTTTTTGAAGTACAGGCATATAACCAAAAATTTCGCCTTCTTCAATATTCTTCTCTGCATTTGAATATTTTACTATAAGCAAGAAGTCGAAGCACCCTATATATGAACCTGACTAATGCCCAGGCTGCAGAAGGGCACAACATTTTGTCTGCTTCTTAGCAACCAATGCCCAGCACAGGGCCAGGTATAGAGCATGTACCTGTGTGGAAAGATGCACACATGGATGGTTTTACTACTTCTGAAATGTCATCATTTTCAAGGGTATTTCCATATCTGGTCACCTATATTATAGTCCAAAAATCCTACCACAAAACTTTCACTTAAAGGTTAAGGCCCTGAACAAGCAGACTCTTATTTAGGATTAAAACATGAATAGCTGAGCCCAGAAGTAAGTTGAATCCCAAAGTTATCTATGAATTATTCTGTACCTTGGACTATATTTTCCCATAGAGCATGGTCAAGCTTCAGAGTGACCCATAAAGTCTTTTATCTTAGACATTTCTTTAGTTTGGGACAATCTAAAACCTGGACTCTCTTTTTTTCTTGTTTTGGGGAATTCCCCAAAATGTGTGTTTTTTTCAGTGGGCAGTGCCTGTTCCCAGGGTCCAGTAGAAGCTAGTGCATCCATACCTCTCCTCTCCCGCTTTCCTGGCAGGCAAAGCATTGGCAAGTCCCTTGGCTCAATTCTTTAAATTTCCTCACCTGGACTTTGCATCAGGAACAAATGAGATGAAGACAGAGCGCTGGTGAGGATTTATTTATGATAGAGCAGTGTCAAGTGCTGGGACGGAGGTTTCTGCCTTCAGAAATCTGTCGTATGTCCCCTTTCTAGAACTTCTGGACCTGCTTTGATATCTTTACCTTTCCCTTACCAGATCCTTCAATCTCCAGCCAGTTATGAGAACCCCTAAGGTTCTTCTAATGGATTCCTTCTTTTTTATTATTTTTTAAATTCTTGGACTAAGTAGCAACAGGCAATTTCTTTGTTTCAAACCAATAGTCTTTACTGGTTCATCATGATTCAGGATCAAGTGGAATACATTTGCTTTAAAAAGTAGTAGGAAGGCCAGGCACGGTGGCTCATTCCTGTAATCCAGTACTTTGGGAGGCCAAGGCAGGTGGATCACAAGGTTAGGAGTTCAAGACCAGCCTGGCCCACATGGTGAAACCCCATCTCTACTAAAAATACAAAAAAAAATTAGCCATGCGTGGTGGGTGCCTGTAATCCCAGCTACTCAGGAGGCTGAGGTAGAGAATTGCTTGGACCCAGGAGATGGAGGTTGCTGTGAGACGAGATTGTGCCACTGCACTACAGCCTGGGCAACAACGTGACACTCCGCCTCAGAAAAAAAAAAAAAGGAGTAGGAAGAAGTGTTTTAGCAAAACTAGCTCATAAACAACATAAATCCTATAAGCCAAGAAGAGGTTTTGCTTTTCCTTGAATATGAGTATTTGAGAATAGACCATTTTGATTAGAAGTAGGTGGTTTAATCTTAGGAGATCCATTACTCAAGTGAACTATGTAACCACTGACAAATTTCTTAGTCCTTTTAGCCTCAGTTTCCCTGGCTGTAAAATTAAAGGACTGATTAGATAATCCTTAAGTTTCCTTAAAGCTCAAGCATATTTTATATCTAAGGTTTTGTAGAGGTAAGAATGAAATTCTTCAGGTCTAGGAGGCATTCTCCAGGCCCTTTGTCAACTCAGTGATTGCTAAGCACCCCTCATCTCCTATGGTCACCCTCCCCAAACATCAGAAGAACAAGTGCTAGCCTTGTGTTCCCCACTTCTGCAAGGTTGCTGGCCTTAGACTGTGATCTTTATTAGAAAATGAAAGGCAAGAACCCTGTGATGTTAAGGGCCTAATTAACTTTGTCATTAAATCAAACTCTTGAACTTAACCTTTGGTTCTAGGAAAAGAACTGTTGATAGAAAATTCTGCTACTCATTGGAAAGCCATTACCCATTCTAAGAGGCATATTTAAACTTATTATTGCCCCCAAACACATAGATAGATATTCCTATTATACATGGCGGAAGAACAGCCACTGGTTCAGAACAGGGCTGGGTGTCTGCTAATGTTGAATACATTTCAGCTTTTCTACGGTAAGACCTTAATTTCAGAGATTTATAACCAGTGTAAATCTGCCCTGAACAGAAGCCTGACACAAAATTACTTTGCCCAGTAGCAATTTTTTAAAGTTTTGGACTAAGTGCCTTTTATTCAACTTTACAACCAAAAAAATGAAACAAAGCAAAGCAGCATGAGATCTCCCTTCAGGCTACTAATATTCTCATACACACACACACACACACACACACACACACACACACACAAATGCATGCTTCCATAGTTAGCACTGTTACCTCTCAGCCCCTTGTGGAGCAAGGTTCATGCCTCAGTACAGGTCCCAAGCAAGAAAGAAGAGGGGCAGATAAATATTCAATGAGGAGGCTAATGTCAGAAATTCACAGCCCAGCAAAATTCTTGTCACCAATGTCTGTGCCCTTTATGTGTGATCATCGCCCACATATCACATCAAAGCTTCATAGTTACTTTGCTCATGAATCTATGTTTCAAGGCAGCAATGACTACTTACCCAGGTACATTCTCAACAGTTAAATAGGATTCAGCAAGGAGAACACCACAGGCCACAGGCCCCTATGACACACCAGAGACAACTAGAGGTCTAAATGTTTCAGAGGCAAGAGGCAATGAAGAGGAGAAAACCACAATTAAAAGAAAAAACAACAACTTTTAGATCACCAATAAACAACTGAGTGTGCTAAGTGCTATTCTAAATGCTTTATACTGATATAATCATCATCATCAACTCACAAGTTAGGTAATACTGTTTTCCTTGCTTTCAGATGAGAAATTGGTTCAGTAAATTACCCTAAATCATATAGCTGGCAGGTGGAGCCAGAATTGGAAACCAAGCAGCTCTTGAGTTTGTGTTGCACCCACTAACACCAAAGTACTGTCTCCAAAATAGAGATCTCATTATTCTGTTTTAACACCTGTGAATGCTGTAATAACAAGAAGCATAACAGTAATAACTGGTATTGACGGAGTATGTCATATATTTTTTCATCTCTTTTCCATACATGAACTCAATCTTTACAATATCTTAATAAGGATGATGCTTCTATTATCCTCAATATACACATGGGAAAACTGAAATGCAGAGATTATGCAAACTGCCCAAGGTCACAGGTTAGGAAGGAAAGGACTGGAACGCACACCCACATCTGTCTGACTCCAAAACCAACAAATCTACTCATTTCACCATACTCATTTCTCAGACAACCTCCATGGTTTTTAGCAGAGTACATGCAGGGCCATCAGAATGGCAATTTCCTATGCTATCTCTTCTTCCATGTTCTAAACATAAACCGGCTTATTTCAGAAAGGCCTTCTGCCTTCCTTTATGTGCTGTTCTAAACTCTACTCAATTTCTTTGTGCAAGGAACTCTTCCCTGCTGAGGATTTCCTAAACATGCTCATACTATTCCAGCATCATGTAATACCTGATGTTTACTCTTTACGTCATGTATCTCTATCTCCACTTCCACTTATCACTGCCAAAGTCCTAAGAGTTATAAGAGCCTATAACATAGTAGGCAATAACCCAGATTCTGGAATCGAGCAATCCGATTTGAATCCTGACCTGGACATTAGCCAGCTGTGTGACCTTCAGGAAGTTACCTCTCTGTACCTTGGTTTCCTAATCTGTAAAATGGGTATATGATGAATATGTACTTCACAGGGTTTTTGTGAAGATGACAGATGTAAAGGGCAGCACCTGGCACATAGTGAGGGCTCAATCAATATTTGCTTTTGTTGTTTGTGGTGTTTTAGGAAACAGTTTTAGTTTTAGCTAATCTGTTTCTAGGTTCCCTCCACTTGAATCTACACAGCACCTGACGGATTCACCTTCAAACACCACTTTCCCCACGTTGCTTGTTGGCTCAAAAGCTGCCTCTCATCCAATGAATAAGGTCCAAACACTCACTATTGAGAGTAAGGTCACATAAAGGAAGGTGGTAACCACAGGATTTCCCTGTGGCTTTCAGGACAGAATTCAATCTCTTCTCCAGGACTTCAGGTTCTTCTGAAAGCTGTCCCTTTCCCACTGGATTTCCACTTTTCATCCAAACAAATCCTACCCGCCAGGCCAGGAAACCACATGATTTGGGGTAATTTACTTCACCAGTTTCTCATCTGAAAGCAAGGAAAACAGTATTACCTAACTTGTGGGTTGATGATGGTGATTATGTAAGTACAAAACACTTAGAATAGTACTTAGCACACTCAGTTGTTTACTGATGATCTAAAAGTTGTTTTTTCTTTTAATTGTGGTTTTCTCCTCTTCATTGCCTCTTGCCTCTGAAACACTCAGCTCTCCTGGTTGTCCCTGGTGTGTAGTCAGCAGAGGGGCACTGTGCCAAAGAGTCTTGCAGTGCTCCCCATCTTACAGCATTCTCACATCTCTCTCATGCCAGGCTGCAATGCCTGTCTCCAGACACGCACCCACACCCCAACTATCCTTCCAAAGCAGTGGTGCTTGAGCTTCATTATGTATCAGAATCACCTGGGGTAGATCTACTTTTAGTTCTCCCACTACTGGGTGTCTACCCAGAGGAAAAGAAGTCATTATATGAAAAAGATACTTGCACACGCATGTTTATAGCAGCACAATCAGCAATTGCAAAATTGTGGAACCAACGCAAATGCCCATCAATCAACAAGTGAATAAAGAAACTGTGGTATATGTATACAGTGGAATTCATACATATACATATAATTCATCCATAAAAAGGAATGAATTAACAGCATTTGCAGCAACCTGGATGAGATTGGAGACTATCATTCTAAGTGAAGTAACTCAGGAATTGAAAACAAGACATCTTATGTTCTCACTGTTATGTGGGAACTAAGCTATGAGGACACAAAGGCACAAGAATGATACAATGGACTTTGGGGACTTGGGGGGAAGGGTGGGAGGGGGACGAGGGATAAAAGACTACAAATAGCGTTCAGTGTATACTGCTTGGGTGATGGGTGCACCAAAATCTCACAAATCACCACTAAAGAACTGACTCATATAACCAAATACCACCTGTACCTCCAATAACTTATGGAAAAATAAAAAATAAAATTAAAAAAGCAAGTATTATCAGGTTCTAAAAAGAAAAAAACAAAGAATCACCCAGAGAACTTTTCCTTCCTTCCTTCCTTCCTTCCTTCCTTCCTTCCTTCCTTCCTCCCTCCCTCCCTCTCTCTCTCTTTTTGTTAGACGGAATCAGTATGTCGCCCCAGGCTGGAGTGCAGTGGCGTGATCTTGGCTCACTGCAACCTCCACCTTCCAGGTTCAAGCAACTCTCTGCCTCAGGAGGGATTACAGGCACATGCCACCACGCCCAGTTAATTTTTGTATTTTTAGTAGAGATCGGGTTTCCCCATCTTGTC
Source organism: Papio anubis (assembly GCF_008728515.1). NCBI lineage: Eukaryota > Metazoa > Chordata > Mammalia > Primates > Cercopithecidae > Papio > Papio anubis. Next base: position 72,544,058 of record NC_044986.1, on the reverse strand, counting down.
CAGGCTGGTCTTGAACTCCTGACCTTGTGATCCACCCACTTCGGCCTCCCAAAGTGCTGGGATTACAGGTGTGAGCCACCATGCCCAGCCCAGGGAACATTTCAACACACAGATGCCCAGTGAGTCTGGGGCTGGGCACAGGCATCTCAGTTTTCAACAGTTCACCAGGTGATTCCAAGACGCAGCCAAAGGTTCATACATCCTCAGGATTCCTGGAAGCTCTGCCACTTCTGCTTTCAAATTAATACTAAGCATTATTCTGCTATTTGGTATTTCGTTCAAATATACTCTGCTTCCCTTCTAGACTGGAAAGTCTCTGAGGGCAGGAAATATGTCTAACCTGTTTATAAATACAATGACCAACGTCATTCCCCACTCTCTTAGGTTTTCATATGTATTTTTGATGTGGATTTTAGCCTTGACTCTCTGGAGAACATAATTTCAGGGCAGATGGAGATCAACGACAAATATTTTGGTGTCATCTATGTGCCTGGCACCCACTGAGCCCTCAGTAACTCTCTCGGGGGTTAACTGGCAAACAGTAGGTGTCCAGTGGCTACCGGAAGACTTAACTGGCAAACAGCAGGTGTCCAGCAGCTACCGGAAGACTGTTTGCATCACTAGGTTGTCACCAAGAAGCCAACGTGCTTACTATCAAACACATGCTACACAAACAACACAGGAACCGAATTCCCATCACACGAGTCCAACTCAGTGGACCTTTACTGAGAGCCAGCCTCAGGGTACTAAAAGGAATTGGCTATCTTGAGATGCAGTGGTGGCTTAATTTTTATCAGGCATTGATGACATCTATCCATTGCCCAAAAGTCTGTGCTGCTCAGTTCCTCTCTACTCGGGCTCTCCATTACCCACAGTTCTCCCAAGGGGGCTCTGAATTGAGGCAAAGGAGCAGTTTGGCCAGTCAGATGAGCTCCATAGGCTTACCCAAATCTTTAAAAATGAGCAATGTTTTAAATGTTAAAAAGTCATCTGTGATTCCTTAGGCCCCTGAGAAACAAACCAACCCAGGACCAGTGAGTAGGGCCATGGAATTGGTCTGAGGCCTGACCACAAGCTTCCCTCTACTCCAGCCACAGGTGCCAGAGGCAGAACTTTGAGATGAGTATGTGATACATTATCGGCTGCTATTACCATCCTTCCATAGCCAAAAGAAAGAGGCTATTAAACATAATACATAAAATAACATTTAGCAAGGAAATCTGGATAATTACTTAGTAAAAAGGACATTGAGTCAGGTTCTAAGCCATTGCCCTGAATTGGGAATGGTATTACTTATGTCTTAAGTTAAATTGAGTAAAACTTCCTAAGCGCTCCCTTAAAGAACACCTGTAAGTAATGAGTTGGAATATCTCATCCATCCTGCTTTGCCCTGCAGTAGGCCAGGATTTCAAGGCCCTGCCACCCAGAGCTCCCTGGGCTGAGCCAATTCAAGGTGATAGGGACATCCCAGCCAGTGCGGAGTCCGGGTTTCCCTAGTGTGCACTGGAGTTGGTATAGACAGGCAGAAGCCAAAGGGTTCAGCTAATAACATATTTTTCTTCCTTTTGCTGCAATTGATGAATATTAAAATACATTCAAAATGAGAATAGACAGAGAATATAACGAGCAAGTGCACTATATGGAATCAGAGGACATTAGAGCTGATTAAGTTCCAGCAGTACCACCATGATCACCAAAACCCATTGATCATCACTGTCACACTAATTCCCTACATGTATCTGGTACGGAATAAAGTGATCTCATTCAGCCTCATGACTTTAAATATCACCTACATACTGACAGAAACTCCCAAGTTTCTAGCTCTAGTCCTGATCCCTCCCAACAGGAGTCCTCCCAATTCAGTTACCTTCTTGACGTCTCCATTTGGACGGCTAACAAGCATCTCCAGTTTAACACATCCAGAACCTAATTCTCAGCCCCAAATCTGCCCCTCCTTGCCAGTAAATGGCACTTCCACTCTTCCTGTTGTTCATCTCTGTCTCTCACATGGTATTTCCAGTAAGCCAATCCTTTCAACTCTTTCTTCTAAAACATCCAGAATGTGACCATGTCCCACCACCCACATGGCAACCACACTCTGATCCACCAACCAGAGTGATCAGTAGGAGTTTAAACTCAAGTCAAATTATGTCAAAGCCTTTCAATGGCTTCCCCTCTAATACCGAATAAAACCCAAAGTCCTGCCCAGAGCCTTTGAGGCCACCCATGACCTAACCTTTAAAGTAGCACCTTGCTTCCCCATCTCACCACAATGACCTTCTCACCCTATTGCAAAGTCACCAGCAAGCTTCTGCCTCAAGGCTTTGTGTGTGCTGTTACCTCCACAGGCATCAAGATGGCTCCTCCGCTCTCCTCCCTCAGGTCTCCTCTGAAAATGCTGATTCTGATTCAGCAGGACTGGGATGGGACCCAACAATCAGAAGTTCTACCAAACCCCTAGAAAATGCCAATGCTGCAGGTCTATGGACTACACTTGTGGTAGCAAGGGGCTATAAGACACATGTCTGTAGTAAGTAAGCCAAATCCATTCTTGTTTCCTACGGGGAAGGGCAGGAACCTCTCAACAGCTTCCTGGCAGTTTTCTCAGGTGGGCTAGCCACGACGCTACACAACACAATATGGTCAGGAAACTTTCTTTCTTTCCTTTTTTTTTTTTTGAGACTGAGTCTAGCTCTGTCACCCAGGCTGGAATGTGGTGGTGCAATCTTGACTCACTGCAACCTCCACCTCCCCGTTTCAAGGCAATTCTCCTGACTCAGCCTCCTGAGTAGCTGGGATTACAGGCACATGCCTCCACGGCCAGCTAATTTTTGTATTTTTAGTACAGATGGGTTTCACCATGTTGGTTAGGCTGGTCTTGAACTCCTGATCTCAAGTAATCTGCCCACCTCAGCCTCCTAAAGTGCTGGGATTATAGGCATGAGCCACCACGCCCAGCCCTAGGCCAAGAAACTTTCAACAGCTTCTTGGCAGTTTTCTCAGGTGGGCCAAGCATGCCACAATGCAACATGACACAGCATGACATGACACAACACTACACTAGCTCTATACCATGGCCAGCTGGCATCCAAGCTTCTACCTCTGTGCACCAAGTCAATCTTGTTGCATTCTATAAAGCATGGTGCAGGTCCTCCTCACTATCATCATGACTACCACACATATACATACCCACAAATGAACAAAACCACCAAGATCCAGCCAACTTCAGGACCCTCACACCACCTGCCAAACAATCCCTTCTGTCCAACTCCGAGAACCCTGGCATCGACTTTTCATATCACCAGCAAAGATGAGTAACCCTGGCCCTGGCCATCATTTGTCAGGTGGCAACTGATTACATCCTGACACTGTCCTATTCCCTGATATTACCTCTTTATTTATTCAGGGAAGGGTATGCTATTCCCAAAGTAATTTTTTAATGTTTTGTATGCCTTTTAAATATCAGCCACCACATATATAGAGAGAGAATTCAAATGACTGCCTAAGATATTCCATTTCAGGCTTAAATCTTTAAATATACTTATGAATTTTTGACTTTGACAGATTGCCAATGTCTCTTCCCTCATAATGGAAATAGATATCAGGGAATCCTCATTAACACCATCTCCTTGGGGCCCTCTCCTTTTGCAATGTCTCTTCCATCTCAAGATGTGAGCTTTGCATTTGCTTACAGTGAGGTCTACTGAGGTCGCCAGTCCTTGGGCCTGGGCTGGGTTGCATCAGAGAATAAGGGGGCCATGTTTCTGCTTACATTGAACAGGCTTTTCTTCCACCATCCTTTACAGCACCAATGGCCAGAACATCTTTCAACTAGCTAAAGTCCACCTACCCTTCAGGTCCCAGTCTTGGAGTCTTACTCTTTGATCAGCCCAGCCCTCTTGGCCAAACCTCTATAGCCCTTAGCTTGAACCATGCAATTTAGCAATTAATTAAACATAACCATATCATAGAATGGTCTTGTCTCCCCACCTGGGGAGGGCTTGGCCCATTTCATCCCCATTATGTGCCTGGTTTGATGCTCAGCGCAAGCAAGTTCTCAATAACTAACTGCTGAGTGACTTTAAGAGATGCAACTGGATTTGTTTGGTACCCACATGCCACCTCTCCAAGTTCAGCTCTGATCTTTAGTAAGTTGCCAGTTCTAGGCATGTGCTGGCACAATCACCCAATCTCACCATTCTTGCTGCTCACAGTTACCTCCCTTTTTATCTAAGCATGATTTAATACCTAAGTTTGATCCTGGAAAAAAATATAATAATCCATTGCAATGTCACTGACAGTGCAATACCCTGAACACCAGAAGAAAGCAAGGAGGGGAAACCTAAGGCTCTAATAATCTCTACTCCAAAAAAGCAAGGCTATGCTCTATCAGCAGTTCCTTCCAACTGAAGACAATAGCTGAAGGGAAAGGACCTGTTCACATTTTTCCTTGTGAAAGGAAAGATGATTTCTAGTGTTCCTAAACGGGTTCTAATTTCAGATTTGAACCTAAAAATCTGGCTCACTGCATTTATCCTTCGTACATGCTTGGGAGATTAAATCACTTGCTAACATTTCATATTCTTTACTAGGCAGGTCATTAAGAATCTCGCACACAAGCTGATTTTGTCTCAGTTTCTCAAAACTCCACAAACACCCTTGGAGCAAGGATTTCCATTCATACCACTTGACATACATGTATACACACACACACACACACATATAGCTCACTTTCTGGAAAGTTTGCACTTGGCTATTTCCATTTATATCTTTGTACTATAGTCAACGGACAGAGGAAAAACGAAATTCTTACACGAAAAGGTAATAAGGCATTTTTAAAGAAAACATGTCTAAACTAGATTGCTACAAAAGGCCCATTTTTATCCTAATACCTACTTTTGGCATCTTGTCTAAGACCCCCTTAGTAATTACCAAAATCTTGTCATTTCATTTTCCATCCCTCTGCTAAGACCATATTAGCCATCCCAAAATGAGCAGGATATTATATTACAAATACATGTATGTTGATGACCCAGATGTTATTTGTACATTTGAAGTATGACATCTTTACTCCTCTGTCATCAAGCAGAAGTAATTAAGAATAATCAAGTGGGTGTTAATTGGATATAATGAAATAATCTCCAGTCAGCCCGAGCCTACTATTTGCCTCCTACTAGTAATTATGAACACTAAACATTCGTGCTAATCTCCTTCTTCTTACAGAAGCTAAACAGATATACAGTATTTACTCAGCTGATGGCTTGTTTTGTCTGCAATTTAGACTGTTTTAAGCTAGGAAACTCATAATTTGCCAAGCTGTCACCCAGCTGCTGGGCCCAGACCAGGGATGTGGAGCTTCTGGTGACAACAGTTCAGTGTATGTCATCTGAGAGGACAGGATAGATATTAATTAAACTGACCCCTAGTTGCAACTGTACCTGAACATGTAAATGCCAAAAAAATCAAAGTTTTCAGATCTACTATTGTGGATCATGAACTCATCATACACGGAGAGTGTCATGAAAAAGAAAAAAGTTTCCACATGTAGCTCTCAGAAGTCTCTCTTTTTTTCTTTAGTACTGTTGCCAGGCCTCTGCGGCTACAGCGCTAGGGCTGGCGCTGGGGCTGGCCTTTGGTCATATTCTTCAGGAGCCTCTTGGCTGCTGGACAATGATTACAGGAGTGAACTAAAAGTGTCTTATCAAGAGTGACCATTATAAACGTATTACTGGCCATTAAGCAGATGGTTAGATGTTTTTAAAGAGCTCTTACATAGTAATAGAATCCAGAGTCGTTGACTATATTTATTACTCTCTTAAGAAAGTGGAAAAAATAAAAAGATCGAATGTTTGTTCCAGAGGCGGTTAATTTCATTCTCTCAGGATCTCCAGGAGGTCATAGGTAGACTAAAAACCGGCAGCTGGTGACTGGATTTTAAAACAGCCTTCTGCGCAAGGTGATTAAAGTTCATTTTCTTCCTTCCCTATCAGAACTCAGCTAGATGAGATTCCAAATGAAGACCCCCCTGCCTGATGGTAGTAGAATCAGTGATATGAACCAGATATGCATCTAGACCAGAGGTCGCCAAGTTTTTTCTGTAAAGGGCCAGACAGTAAACATTTAGACTTTGCAGGCCATAAAGCATATGTCACAAGGGCACAAATCTGAAGTTGCAGCTCAAAGACAGCCACAGATGACAGTATACAAATGGGTGCAGCTGTGTTCCAATAAAACTTTATTTACAAAAAAAAAAGGTAGCAGCAGGATTTGGCCCACAAGTCAAAGTTTGCCAACACCTCAGTTAGATCACACTGAAGCCTGCTAAGACAAGGATGATGTTTGGGGGAAACAAATTCACCCACCCAGGCCTCCATCAACACTCCCTATTTTAATCCATAGAAGAGTCTCATTTTCTCCTATAGATACATTTCTGAAAATGTGCATGTACCAATATATTTTAAGTTGCATCCTATTTTTCCATTAATACATAATTTTATGTAAAGTTTTATCCTCATTTTGAGACTGAACTATAAGGAATAGCAGTCACCACCTCTCTCCAAAGCCAGTATTTTTCTATAAATTCATTCATAAACATGTTACTTTACTATTATTTATATAAATTATTTATATATTTATATATAAATATTACATTTATGTATACATGTATGTATACTTATATATAAAATCACCTCTTCTGTTCCCTGTGTTCATAATTTCAGATACCAAGTTTTCTTAAAGGTAGAACCACTTACAATTATTTGGCAAGCAAAATCTGTCCATTCTAGGTCATCTATCAAATAGCGGTCCAGAACTTACCACAACAGAGACACACCTCAGATGTTATAAAATCTGAAAGAATTTTATTAAACTTCAGGAAAAAGTAGAAAAGCACAATAACCTAGGAGTGAAGGGCCCTGATGATTTAGTCCCAACTCTTTTATAAATAACTGTGTGACCTGAGACACTTTACTTAACTCCTCTTAGCCTTAACTGGCTCTGAAAAATGAAGGAGTTGGAGCACAGGATGGTTAGAGTCACCTTCCAAGCTTTAATATTCTCTGATCAGTGGATAGGAAACAGCTTAATTAGCTTATTTGATTATAGGATAATACTAATGAGGCCAAAGGAGTGAGTTAAATAACCATGCAAGACTGCTAGTTTTAAATAGAGAAAAACACTGTCACACAGATTATAACTCAACTTGGTTGACTGAAGGGGTGTAGCTAGTTCAGTCCTTCTCAAATCAACAACACAGAAAATATGTGATTATCATGAGTCAGAAATAGCTTTATATGACAAACAAGATCATCAATATCGTAATAAAAATATGACTGCTAGTCTACAAAACCAAGGATTTCACCTAGTTTCCTTCTAGTTATGTGGTGCAGGATAATTTCTTCCCTGATATGTCATAGAACTATTTGTAGTCCTACCATACAGGACTGGTGTGCAGTGTACACCATGTGCAATTCATCATGTGACTTCAGCAATATACAAACTAGTCCATACGCTGTTCAGCAAGACAAATCCAGCAGTCATATGCTTGGGTGTCATGCAGTGTCCAATTTCTGTACAAGTTTCCTAATGCATATGCTGTTTTCATACTTACCTAGTCATACACTAGAAACCATCTGCAGACCAATGTCAACTAGAAGATGGGGCTGCTGGTTGTCACTTTCTGTTATGTATAAGAGATTTCAGCCACAGTTTAGGGGTGGAAGGAAAACAAAACTAGGTGTATTGCCACCAAATTTCCTATTTTCTTGTCTTTTCCAGGTTTATGTTCTCTCACCAAATAACCCAAATAACCTTGGAAAGTTCAACTACGCTTCCTCCATGTCATAGCTTTATTCATTCATCTATTCAACAACATACCAAACAGCTTCTGAATGCCTAGTCATGCTCAGGGAACTTGAGATCTAGTGGTAAATAAGACAGGTGTGGTCTCTGCTGCAATGGAGCTCAGCAAGCACTTTTGAGGAGGCATGTCCTAGGCACATGTATTACACTTATGCAATGTCTATGTTAAAGTATGTCTTATCATCTGAAATTCTGTAATACTTCATATTCAGTCAGTTCCAATTTACTAAACATCATAATTCACCACACCGTCTGATGGCTTTGGATGTAAAAATGAATGACACACAGCCCCGGCCTCAAGGAGCTTGCAGCCTAGACAACTCCTCTACGTGATGTTTCAGGCAGGTGAAGAGCCGAATATAAGCCATCACTTCAATTTCCATAGATTCCTGAGATTCACTGTATTCACATGGTCAGCTACACCAGGAGCTTCTAACGGGGCCTCCTTAGTTACCGAACATGCTACGCTTGAGCTGAAAGGGTCCACAGAGACCTTGCAACATTTTACTGACAAAAAGCTGAGACCTGGAGAGGTGAAGTGGCTTGCCCAAAGTCACACACCTAGTAGGCAGAAATATACTTGATGAGGTTCACATCCGAAATAGTTACTGGGTCGGGCTCCAGAGCTAGCTGGCACATTCAGGAAGGGGCCTGCCAAGCATGCAAACAGCCCAGCTTCAGGAGGGCTGCTCCAATCAAACAAATGGAGAGCAGCAGGATGTGGCAGCAGCATTGGAGGGCAAGGAATTCGCACAGCAATGCCTGAGAGGCCTTGGATATGCCTGCTATCCTCCCCCGGCCTCCCGAACTGTTATCCTCCCCCAGCCTCCTGAACTGCTATCCTCCCCCGGCCTCCTGAACTGCTATCCTCCCCCGGCCTCCTGAACTGCTATCCTCCCCCGGCCTCCTGAACTGTTATCCTCCCCCAGCCTCCCAAAATGCTGTCCTCCCCTGGCCTCCTGAACTGGATTTCTCCCCGGGCCTCCTGAACTGCTGTCCTCCCCAGGCCTTCTGGACTGTAGTTCTCCCTGGGCCTCCTGAACTGGATTTCTCCCTGGGCCTCCCCAACTGCTGTCCTCCCTAGGTCTCAGTCTTCTGAACTGGAAAATGATGCTCATGACTTCCAAGACCACAATGGTCCCCTTCAGCTCCCAAGCTCTACCATGCAAACCTGACTCCACCACTTTGAAAATCTGGATAACCTACTAGAAAAAGCAGACTACACAGAGTAAGCAGAAGCTAAGCAAGGAGCTACTGTCAGGCCCTGCATTGCTTCTTTAAACAGCCACTGTCAGGTTCACATAATAAGGGAATCCAGAAGACTCTAATCCTCCTGTCTCTAGGTCTGGCTTACAAGGCTCTCTATCCATGATCTCATTCTAGTTGGCGCCAAGACATCTTAGTTTCTGATCTTCTTCTTAGTTCTCCATCTGCTTCCGCTAGATCACAGGACTTGTCACTTGGTGCCATCCTCCAACTAAGACTATGGACTCCTCCTTGTATATAATTCAGATTATCCAACCTGCAGCAGCCCTGAGAAAATAGCCCCTTGGATTCTACCTAGACTATGGGATCCTACTTCAGTTTAAACCTCAATTAAATTTGTTCAATTTATCCACAGTTCACATGAAAACACTCCCTCCCATACACACACACACACACACACACACACACACACACACACACACGTCGTCTGCCCTTCCAATCACTAACATAATAGTGGAGGGGAGCTTTCATTGAACTCTATTGTGAAGCATTCCATTAATTCAACACCCACCTGCCAAAAAAATCTAAGAGATCTTCAAATCTATTAACAAACTTCAATACTAGATACACGAAAGTTCATGTACGTCTAGTAAACTGAAAAAATAAAACAGACCATCAATTTAGCCAAGAAAAAAATAAAAAATCCAAAAGCAGCTTACGGAAGGTCAAAATCCCTCCTTATGCCTCCGATTTAACAACAAACACCTCACAATGAATAGCTTGATGAGGACAGGGCTTTGCACTACAGGGAGAATTTTTCTTTTATTTGGCAAGCAATGAAATCATTAAGGTAATATATCACCATTCCCACTAACAGAATCTCCTCATGTCATCTCCTTCACTGTACATGCAAGCAGAAGACACATATCTATTGCCTCTTACTTCTGGAAGTTGTAAATGTAGGGAAATTGTCATCATTAAATTGAATATAATGATCCTCTCTCCCCTCCTCCTTTCATTCCCTCACTCGGTACCTTGGCTCTGCCTGACACATACCTTGTAAATGTCAACACAAAAGTATGTCCTGAAGACCAATGGGCAGAAAGTTCTGATTACCAGCAAAAATTCATCATGTGATAACCAACACCCACCCCTGCAATAAAAGGAAATGATAATTGCTTTGCCGTGCAAGGTGAAAAGCCTGACCTCAAAGTGTCTCTGGTGGTATTAACATGTAATGAAGATGGGTGCAGACAAAGGCCACTGCTGAGCACCCCAGGGATGCCATCAGAAACCCTCACCTCTTGGGTGTGCTGTTGAGCACAGGCTGATTATCAGCCTACTCTGTACTCTCCAAGATGTTAACCCAGAGCCTGCCTGGCACAATCCTTGGGGGTAACCAGGGACTGCTCACAAGATCACTATGAGGAAAATTCCCAGCCAGGGCTTATGGAGGGTTCAGACCAGGAAGCCAACCCCTGTGGGAAAGGAGGAAGGAATATAGCACCTGAACTCTGCCCAGAGAGTGCCCGATGGTTTTGCTGCTAACTGGTAGTAGAATGGGCAGCTTTGATGTCCTCAGCATTTGGCTTGAGAGGTCAAAATGAGAGCACTGGAGCAACCAGCATGCTGAGCTAGCAAGGAGAAGGAGGAGGTTTCCTGACCTGGGGGATTGTGCACGAGGCCTCTGTCCATGGGTTGTCAAGGACTGTCATTGGGGCACAAGGACTATTTGGCCTTGAGCATCAGTTATGTTATGTAAATTATACTTAATGAAAGTGCGGCCTTGGTCCATAAAAACTTAACAATGCATTTGTCTTCATTTGATCATTCCACAGCAGCCACCACCTCCCTTTACAGACCATAATAACTGGGCTTTCACCGCATGTCCCTGTCCTCCACAGCCACCATCAGGAGGGCCCTGGAACGGGGAGAGGAATCAGCTTACACTTAATAAGACAAATGTGCCATTGTGGAGTTGGCATCAGGTGGCCAAGCACGCACACAGGACAGAGGAGCAGATGTGGTCATGCCCGTCCCTCCTCCCCTGGCCCTCTGTTAGCAACGTTCAGCTAGCTGGAAAACAGAAAATATTGTTATGCATTCCTGGGAGCTGGATGTCACCTCTGATTCATCAGCAAGCATTTATTAAGTGCCTCCTGTGTACATGCTACATAGAAAAGACATATATCTTTTATCTTTTCATGCATGTCACAATTTCTGACTCTTTTAAGACACTCCAACTTGAGATACCCTTAGAAAATTTTAGGTGCTCTATAGCTGCTATTCTCATTTCTATGCCAAACACCGTTGCAGAAGGAATTTCAGAAAACAAAGAAATTCAGTTTGAAATCCTCAGCTGAAAGTTTCAATAGAGGTTCCCAGAATTGAAGAGGAAAGGAACTGTGATTATATTACAGTGAGAAGAGGAAGTTTGAGTTTGGCTTGCCGTGAATACAACCTTCATAATTATTTCACATTTAAAAAAACAAAACTCCTGGCCACCATCTGTGAGGCTTTCCATGAACTGACCCTGCTCGCCTCCCCTGGTTCAGTTTTGCCCGTCTTCTTTCAACACCCACTCAGGCCTCTTTTCAGTTCCTCCTCATAATCACCAAACTCCCTCCAGGCAAGATGCTTTGCACTTGGTGTTCCCTCTGCCTGTGATGCTCTTCCCTCTCCTCTTTTCCTCCAGTTAACTCTGCACCCTTCAGCTCCCAGGTGAGTCATCACTTCATCGGAAAATCCAGACCTCCATAGGTCAAACAAGGTCCCACCACAGCACCATGTCCTTTTTCTGAAACTTTAGCCCCTGTTGTATCCAGGAGAGGGTCTTGACTGCAAGTTGTCCAGGTTCTTGGAATTTTGGACAAATAATTGGACAAAATGCACAGCAAGATAAGGAAAGAATGAAGCAAACAAAAGCAGAAATTTATTGAAAATGAAAGTACACTCCACAGGGTGGGAGCAGGATGAGCAGAGGCTCAAGGACCCTGGTTACAGAATCCTCTGGGGTCCAAATTCCTCCTAGAGGTTTCCCATTGGCCATTTGGTGTTCACCCCATGCAAATGAAGTGGTGGTCTGCAATCAGTCTCACTGGTTGCGGAAAGCAACCAATCAGAGGCTAAAGTGAAGTTACAAAGTTACACTCTACGCAAATGTCTAATTGGTTACAAAAAGCAACCAATCAGAGGTACTTTCCATTTTCCATCTGCCACACAGAAAAGCTGGGGGGGCCGGGGTTTGCAAAGGGAGTTGCTGCTGGTCCTTTTGTTACTTAGGCGTGGAAAGTTGGGGTTTTCCTTTTGATTTAGTTCTAGGAAGTCAGTGTGAATCAGCATTAGGTTCCCTGCCTCCAGACCTTATTCTCCTGCCTCATTATCCCTGTTGTGGTTTTACATCTGTTTATGTCAGTGATTTTATAATCAATGACCTTCACCTCTGCTAGATGGTGAGCTCCAGGAGGGCAGCAGCCACCTTACTTTTCCTTACCATCAAATCTTTAGCACCAGCACACCGGAGGCAGCTACAACAATTGTTAAATATGTATGTATGTGCATCCAAACATACTGACCACTTCCTCTCCATGACTATGGGAAAAAAATAGCAAGAAGAGAAATCCGCTTATATTCATTGGACAGGAGAAGAACTGAGTGAACCTTAACAGTGACTGAACACTAGAAAGAGCTACTAAGAGAAGCCAGGTAGACTCCAGGTAAGGACATCTTCAAGAAAGGATCATTCCTCCCAAACAGGAGAGCAGGCAGATGGTCAGATGACCTCTCATGAACCTGCCGCTCCCGTGTTTTCTGTCCTGGCTGCCCGACTGTGCAGCATGGTGGCCGTATCCCATCATACAGTCTGGAAGTACTCCTACACCAAGTACAGGCTTCACTAACGGCCTTCATAGCCTTCATCTCCACTTTCTGTTGTGCCTCTTGGCTTGCAGGAAGAACATGGATCCTTTTTTCCAGGATGCAAAATACAGAGCATAACTGCAACGATTCATCAACCTAGCAAATACTGGTTTCCTGAGAGTCAAGGGCCAAATGAGTGGGTTGCCCTGCCCCAAAGTGCAGCAGAAAATAGAGAAAATCCCCAGTGAAAGGGTGTACTTACAAAATCCCACCCTCTCACCTAGATATCAAGGGAGTTTCAATGAACTAGCTCGCCAGAAATTCCTGGAAAAGGAGATTATCCCAATTTGTTCATCTCACAAAGGAATTGTGTGAATCCTATTTGACCCCTGTTTTTCCAATCTATGGTATGAATTTAGCCAGCTTTGAAAATGTTTTAGGGCTTACACAGAAATTTGTAAAATGTTAGCGTGAAAATTTTAATTGAGTTATTAGCAATATCTCTTCTTTGAATGACCTTTTAGTACTCCTTATAACATATCACCTCCTTTTACTACCTTCTGGCTGACAGTTTCTAATATATTCCTTCTTCCTAGATGATATCATCTGTCCTTGGGTGGAATTAACTAAAGCACTCTATATTCAGAAACTGACATTAATCCATAGCCCCAGATTTGTAACAGCTGCTGGTATAAACACTGTTTCCATACATTGGGCTATAACAATGACTGGGAGAAACACATACTACTCATTGGACACTGATGACCGCAAACAAAGGAATCAGGCTGACAAACAGCAATGATTTTTTTAAACATTATAAAATTAGCTTAAATATTATACCTACTGCATAAATTTAAGAGAATATTGCTAACATCATGGAAATTTTATTTTCCTCTTATAGATCACATGTGGAGAAGCTAATCATACCAGGAAATTATAAGCATGAATGGCAAACAAGTTGTTAGTTCAAATAACCTTCTGATACTCAGTAAAGGAAATATAGAAAATACAGTCCCATGTTCACCATAACCCAGGCATTTTGCATCATTCCAAGAAATGGAAAAAGTAAATCCACAAGGTATGTGGATACAGAAAGGTACATTCAGAGCTGAGAATCACCAAGCAGGGGAAAGGTAAATAAAACGCCTCCCTGCAAAATTCCCAACCTCAACGGCTTTTCGTAAGACCCCAAGGAACCCAAACCCCAAATCCTGGTGTGAAAACTACCAACAAAGGACAAGAGCTTGCCCTCGGCCTTGTCCCAGTCTCTTCCCTTCCCCCAGACCTTATATTCTACTAGAAATAGGCATGTATACATCAGCACAACAAGCAGTGACATCTATAGGGACCTGCCCAGCATTTTCCATCAGCACAAACCATGTTATTTAGAATCTGAGGAGGTAAATGACCATTGCTAATGCCAGACTGCTGATGCAGGTCCCGGGGCTCAAGGCGGCTGACAATTAAAGAGTGTCTACTCTTGTTGTGTGGTGGGAACCTGGTGGTGGGAAGAGAGAGTTTCTAAGAGCAAAGGTATGCAGGGCTAATGGAAGCAAAATTCTGCAGCAGCCAATTGAGTGTTCGGGAGGTCCGTCCCTTCTCCTGCTTCACTCTTGTGGTCCTTACACTCTGGGCCTCGCTGCCCCTTGTGAGAAAATGCCAGCCAACTCCTCACACCACCACCACCCTGCACCACTCAAGTTACAAGACTGTCACTGCTACTGCATTAGGATATTGTGATGGTGGGCAGGGGATTGCGAGATCAGTTGAAGAGTAAGGCTTTGTCTGTCAGAGTCACCTGGGGAACACGTGTGTCTCTGGATGAGGAGCAATGTCCAAGACAGCAGACCTACATAAGTGAGAGAAATGTCTCCTTTGGCCTGAATTTGGAAGGGGCCAAGTATCTAGGAAGGTGCTCCTGGAGCTGTGAATTAAGGAACGCATCCACTGCAGAGAGGCAGGAACCACTAAGCAAGGGCCCAGGTGACCTGAGACAGAGATGACAGTCTCCAGAGTTCTGAGAGGTGGCTGGTCAAGTCAGCGGGAGAACACCTAGGGCCCTGGAAGCCAGCCAGACTAAACTCCTGGTACTCTCTTTGATACAGGAGGGGGGCAGGGAAGTGCTGGGTAGAGAAGGGTGGAGTCCCTGGCGAGGGCTTCACCCTCAGGCTTGTACCCATGGATCTAAGTGAGAACAGGCACTCCTGTTTTTGCACCCAAATGTTGCATTTTCCAAGACCACTCCGGCCCACCATGCCCCCAATCCTGTGCTCATAAAAACCCGAGACCCTAGCAGGCACAGACACAATCAGCTGGACATCAAAAGGAGCAGAAAAGCATACCAACAGACACCAGCAGACACCACCAGGCCTTCGAGGCGGGATGACGCAGAATTCAGTCGGGGGCAGTCAGTAGTGGTCTGAGGAGAGTCCGGCTGCTGGGTGGCCCTACCCCAGGGGAAGATCACCTTCTCACTCCATTCCCCACTTCTGGCTCCCCATCCACCTCACTGAGAGCTACTTCCACCACTCAATAAAACCTTGCACCCATCCTCCAAGCCCACATGTAATCTGATTTTTCTGGTACCCTAGGGCAAGAACACGGGATGCAGAAAGCCCCTCTGTCCTTGCAATAAGCCAGAGGGTCTAACTGAGCTGATTAACACAAGGCACCTGCAGACAGCAAAACTGAAAGAATACACTGGAACATACGCCACTGGGGCTTCAAGAGCTATAAACATTCAACCCTAGACCTTGCTGCAGGGTTGGGGTCCAAAAACACTCTTCACGACCTGCCTGTCTGCATGCTTCCCCAAAGCGTTTCAGCAGCAGGGCATCAAAGAAGTGAGCCACACCCCTGTTGCACGCCCTGCGAGGGGAATAAGGGAACTCCTCCGATTTCATCTTGACATCCCTGTGTCATCCCCGAGAAAGGTTCCAGACTGCTTCATTTTTGCTAAGGATAGAGTGAGAAAACAGCTCATCCCTGGGACCAATGTGATCAGCAATGATCACAGGAAAATTGGGGCAGGAGTCCCATCAGCCCCTCCCCTTCAAGAAAGTCTCACTCTCTGTGGAAGGTTCTGAGTTTTGCTTTTACTAAGGAAGGTGGCACATCTTTATACTAACTACCTCCAGGTATTCAAAATGTACCCATCCTATTATCCTCTAAGCTAGTTTGCCTGTCAGACTAGGTTAATAGGTCTAATTATTATACCCTACAAGTAACATATTTCATTCATTCATGTATCTACTCAACTTACTGCCCATTTAGAGTGAGTCCAGCACTGCATTAGGTGTGGAGCTACAAACACAATTACAATGTGATCCATGCCACCCAGGAGCTCACATGCAATCTAAGAAACAACCTGCAGACAGAGCCTTAACTAAAAGGGTAACTGTATTGGTGGGAATTGAGAGACTATGTCAGCTCTGGTAGGGGAAGTATTTCAGTTCGGCAAGATGCTTTGGAGGATGCTTAAATTATGCTGGAAGGCAGACACCTCCACTGCCCACAGACGAGGCCAACTCATGGCAGAGGATTCCAGGAAGACTTCAAGAAAGCAGTAACAAAGTCAGTTTATCTCATTAAGGAAAGGGGACGTAAGCCCAGCAGAGAATGAGTTCCACCCGTCCTGGTCATACAGCATGAAAGGCTGAGACTGGGGTGAAGAATATGAACTGGAGATTCAGGCAGACAGGTTCTAGCTGTAACTCTACCACTCTGGGAAAATTATTTATCCTAGCCATGTCTCTGGTTTCCTGAGCCATAATACAGACAACAATCCCTGCCCCTCCTATGAGTGGTGGACAGCAAGGGTTCTAAAATGTGGCTGGTGGGCCAGCAGGAGTTTTCTGGGAACTTGTTAGAAAAGCAAATTTTCCACACTCCACCCTAGACCTCCTGAATGAGAAATCCTAGTGGTGTGGCACAGCTGATTCTGACGCACTTTAAAGTCTGAGAAGCACTGAGGCACTCATGAAAAGGGCTGGTGTTTGTTAAGTGCTTTAAAAATGCCAAACACGAAGGAAGCACTCAATCGTAGTTACTGAATCTTGTTACGTCATGAGGCCCCTTGGGAAAGTCACGTAGAAAAGGACATGAAGGGAGGAGTTACTTTTGCTGAAGGTCAGAACCAAGAGAGAACTTCAAGTGCTCTAGCATCCTGCACCAGAAGCCCCTGGGAGATTATCAAAAGGCAGATCCTTGGGCTATATATCAGGCCCATGAATAGAAAGTTCTAGACTAGGACCTGGGACTCCCTAAGCTCTTATGCAGAAGTCTACCACGTACTCTGTGTGTTCGTCGGGGTTTTGTGTTTGTTACTGGGATATTTTTCTTTTGATTTTTTTCTTATGCCTGCATCTACCTTAAGATAGCTCCTGCAAGGGCCTCTCTCTCTCTCTTTCTGTCTCTTCTGAATTTCTACACTGGCTTCCACTACTGTCCCCATCTCCAGCCTTTTCTCCCTTCCAGCCTATGGTTCTAAATCACTCCCTGGAGTGGTATTTCTAAAACATAAATCTAAGCATATCACTTCCTGCTTAAAATAAGCAAATCAATCTTCACTGCCTTCCCATGAAGAATTCCAATTCCTTAGCCAGCTCCCCAGGATGCTCCTCAGGCTGACTGCAGGCTCAGCGTCCCCGGCTTCTCTTCATGCTATGTGTCCTACTACCAGAGTCCAATCACTGCCCTCTAATCAAGCCTCATGTCCTCCCACCAGAGTCCAATCACTGATCTCCAATCAGGCCTCATGTTCTACCACCAGGATCCAATCACTGCTCTCCAATCAGGCCTCATGTCTTCCCACCAGGGTCCAATCACTGCTTTCCAATCCGGCCTCATGTCTTACTACCAGGGTCCAATCACTACTATCCAATTAGGTCTTTCTCTTTCCTCAAAGAGAAATGGCTGGCTGGGCACCGTGGCTCATGCCTGCAATCCCAGCACTTTGGGAAGCTGAGACAGGTGGATCACCTGAGGCCAGGAGTTCTAGACCAGCCAGACCAACATAGTGAAGGCCTGTCTCTACTAAATGCAAAAAATTAGCTGGGCGTGGTGGCGCATGCCTGTCATCCCAGCTACTTGGAGGTTGAGGCAGGAGAATCCCTTGAATCCGGGAGGCAGAGGTTTCAGTGAGCCAAGATCGTGCCATTGCACTCCATCCTGGGCAACAACAGTGAATCTGCATCTCAAAGAAAAAAAAAAAAGAAAAGAAAAGAAAAGAAAAGAAAAGAAAAAAGAAAGAAAGAAAAAGAAAAAAAAAAAGGAGAAAAAAAAAAAACAGAAAAGGAAAGAAATGGCCAAATGGACTTCTCACCTTTCCCCATAAGGAGGAAGCCTCTCATCCTTCTCCAAACTCCTCTGTCACTGATTCTACCACTGATATGTTTTTTGTCTTCTTCACTAAAGCAGCAATGCCCAGAGGGAACAGCCTCACTTCTGTATAGTCTATACCTTGAAAAGTCTCACCAAAATTAGCAGGAAGCAGTTCAGAGATGAGGTGGTAACTCCTGTCATTGTCCTATGCTCAACTGCCTGGCTAGGGTAACCGCCACTCTTCTATCTGTCTCTAGAACACACAAGCTGCTGGCCATGGTAAAGGGAATACTGGCAGCTACCCTGTGCGTGTTACCGTTATCCAGGGGCTGGTTGATGGCTAAGTGATTGATATTGGCATGCAAGAGCTTCTAGGATGGTGTGGCCCTGAGACTGAATAATTACTCATGATTATATTCCCTGCCTATCTGCATGTGCACACACAGATGTGGCACTTGGATGGCCTTAGGCTCACTAAACTGAATTGATAGAAAAGATGGAAGCCAAAATGTATCTTGACTCGTTGTGCTTCTTTCCATTCATTCCAATGAGTGGAGCAGAGGACCTCAGCTTCTGTGACTTATCCTCTGTCATTTAGTATATACTATTATATATTTGGGAGATATATATATTTCATAAACCTCAGCTCACTGGGTGGCTTTGATCTTCTGACAGCCCTGTTAAAAATGTTGCCAACAGTTTACAGCATAGTATTGTAGAAACAGCACTACACTATGGAGCCATAATACCTAGGTCTCTTGAAACCTAATTCTGCCTTTTATTAGCACTGTGACTTTAGGCAAGTCACTAAAATTCTTGGGCCTCAGTTTCCTCATTTGGGAAGTAGGGTCACTACTCCATGTTGGACCAAAATCACAGAGCTGCTATAAAGAATATCTGATATAGCAAAAAGAAATGTGCTTATTAAGTGTAACTCAGTATTTCTGTAACAATTCTTCCCCATTTTAAAATGTTATCCATTGTAGTTACACAGGTGTCTAGATGCCTGGCCCTTTTCTTTTTTTCTGAGAATGCGATGGTGCTGTTTAAAACTCCTCTTTAGCTATTTTTCATCTTAGAGTCTTGGCCCATCACACCATATCCATTCTTCTGAAATCATCTTTCTAAAGTGTAAAATGCTATTGTCTTCTCTAACTCTTCTTGGCTATAAATGAGCTTGAAGCCCCTTCTTTCGCCCTACTTTTACTTAATTAACTTATCTTTATTGATCAGAATTAAGTCTAAGGCATATGTACCCTTCATTGAAGCCTCTTTCAATCTGCCACCTCTTGAATTCAAAGAGGTTTGCTGGGGGTGAGGGTGGGATTCAGTAAGTACAGGGATGAAGAAGAAGGGCTCAGGAAAGGACAGGTGTGGGCCTCTGGAACACTTCTATAAATGCCACCACCTGGAAAACAGAAATAAGAGAGGGCTGTTTTGTCCTAAGAAGTACCACATTATTTGGCCATTCTACCCCTCCCTGGAACCTTCCTCCACCCAACCCCATATCAGACCTGATACTATATAGCGACAGGAAAGCCATGGATAGTCACAATTCTGCCACCTCTCCTTGCTGCTGTTCCCTGCTGATGACATTAGCTGGAAGACTGCCAGAGCTTAGAGAGAAAAACTAACCAAAATGATCATAAAGCCATTTGGAAATATATGAGTATGATCAACACACTAAATAATAATTATGTACATTTGTATTCCCTGCCAATCTTCATATACAGAGTATAAATGTAACCTGCTCCAAATGAATCACCTAGTTTTAAATACCTGAGAGTTATAGCCCTATGATTCTGATAAAGTAACTCACATATCTCATACCTCAGGTTTATCACAAAGACATTGCCATGAATTGAAACCCCAAAGAACAAAGCCAGTTGGAATTTTAAAACACTGACTTCCAACTTCTCATTATGGGCTATATTCTTCTCAAATATTTCATCAAGCTTTTTTCCTCTTCCCGGTTTAAATCTCAATCACTAAAAGGAATGATTCGAAGGCAATAATGTAGAAACAAAAGAGGAGATTAAATACAAATTAAGCTTTCATTTGTACTGTTTTTCCAGACTGAATTAAAGTGATTGAGCTAACTTTGGTGTAAAGTAAATTTTACAGCTGTTAGAAATGATAGAATGTAAATTGGATTATACTATTTAAATATTTTACAAATAATTGAAATGGCATTCTTAGAAGTTATGTTCCAATATTCCTGTTCAAACACAATAGATCATGCTGACTGGCTCTGGGTATTTATCTTTTCTTCTGCTTGATATTTCTTCCATTACTACAATGAAACTCAAGGATATGCACCAAAAATAGGTCAGGGGCACCAGTTAAGGTGATGTGCATGCAAAAGCACGATGATATAATTTAACCTATTCAAATTAATTCATTCCAACAGATATTATTGATTGCAGGACATTGAGTAAGGTACTAGATTCATTGAGGGAGTAACCAGTCTTGCCCTGAATATACTTATTGTCTCTAAGAAGGAGAGAAGACAAGCCATATAAAATGATGCTACATAAAGCACAATAATACAAATGCATGACAGACGTGTATTGCAGGAGAGGTGATGATTTAACAGGGTAGGTTGGGAAAACCTTTATGAATAAGATGGCATTTAAGCTTGGTCTTGAAGGACGAATAGAATTTCTATAGGTAAACAGGCAAACACTGTAAGAAGCATGTATAAGAAGCAAAGGAGAAATAAATAGCTTCAATTCATGGGAATGAGAAAACATGTAACATGTTTGGAGAAGAGAGAATAGAACAAATCATCCAGGTGTGGTGGCTCACGCCTGTAATCCCACCACTTTGGGAGGTTGAGGAGGGCAGATCACGAGGTCAGGAGTTCGAGACAACCCTGGCCAATATAGTGAAACCCCGTCTCTACTAAAAATACAAAAAAAAAAATTAACCGGGCATGGTGACGCACAACTGTAGTCCCAGCTACTTGAGAGGCTGAGGCAGGAGAATCACCTGAACCCAGGAGGTGGAGGTTGCGATCATACCACTGCACTCCAGCCTGTGGTACAGAGTGAGACTCCATCATCTCAAAAATTTAAAAAAAGAGAGAGAGAGAAAATAGAACAAATCAGAAGGCCCTAAAATGTCTAGAAACATAATGAGGTGTTCTCTCAGTCTTTCAACCAACATTTATTGAGGAACCATGTACCCATAAGATCTGTGGGGAAATATATATATATATATATATATATATAAAGCAACATTGCTTCTCTCAAGGAATTTATATTTTAGGAGTTAAGACATGTAAAAAAATATAAAGTAGAAATTTAAAAGTACCATACAGTGGTAGAGAGAGGGTGCTTTGTCAAGTTAGTAGAGGTGAAGATCACTACTAAGCAATGAGGAGGAGGAAAGCCTCAATGGATGCATGTGTGAAGATGAATACATTCGATTCACTCATTCATTAATTTGCTCACTAAAAATATACATTTGCCTTCAGTTTCCTCAGGTCTTGGATATTCAGCAAATGGAGAAACAAAGATGAATAAGACACAGTCTCTGCCCTTAAGGAACCTCGTTTGATGAAAACAAAGGGTAAAGGTGAGTAGGGGAAGATAAAATTAGTAAGACAAGCAGATATCAAACAAATCCAGGGAGTCTAGGGTTTTAGAACACAATCAGTCCGATATTAGGGAGCTTGTGAAGCCACTGAAGATGTCTGGGCAGAAGCTTTTAGAAGACTGGTCTGTGTCTTGGTTTGAATGCTTCTGAAAGAGAGCATTGAGAAGAGAACTGAGAAGAGAACATGGGGGCAGGAAGCTTATTTGGGAGATGACCCAAAAGAGCAGGAGAGAGATGGGAGGAGGAAAATCCAACATCAGGGTGCATTATCAAGGTTGCTGCTCTTGGCAATGGGCATGACTCCTTCTCCAGTAGGCCCAACAAGCATACGGAGGCCTCCCAGAACTGCCTGCGTGAAGGGTAAGAGGCTGAGCAGCAATCCACCAGCTTCAGTCCCCCATCAATTGCAGGTTACCCCGATGGAGGCACTGGCTCAATTGCACTTGCAGGCTACACTGAACTTACATACAGGCTCATTTGGCTCCTGGGAAGGTCCTGGGGCAGAAAGAAGAAAGACTCTTGCAGTAACTTGTGAGACACCATCAGCAGGAATCTGAGCTCATGTGAAACTGTGCATGGGAGCTGTCACTGAAACCAGAGGTGAGCCAAGGAGACGTGATGGGGGCCCCTAAAGTGTCTGCTAGAGTTAGGTGGTAGCCTGAATGCAGGGCAGGGAGGAAGGGGAACAGCTAGGGGAAATGGTCATTGGCTAGCCTGGGAAAGAGAAAGATAAGGAAGAGCTGAAGGAGTGGTGGGACTGGGGAGATGGGAATGGATGCTGAAAATATCCTCACAGATTAAGCAACTGATAAACTATTTGGAGTTGAGGAGATACATCACAGATAACTGAGATTCTAAACCTTATGACAACAGAGAGCAACAGGGTATCAGGGGCTAAAGAGAAGTGAACGTGAGAAGAGCAGCAAAGAGAAGATGATGCCCCGGAGAAAGAAAGTGGGACTAGAGCTTGGGAGACAGGGAACTGGAAATCATCAGCATGGAGACAGGAGTAAATGCCACAATTTTGCTACAAGCATTCTATAAGAAGGTGGGAAATTGCTAAAGATGAGACACAAAGAAACAGTGAATGGGGAGAGTAGACAAAGGATGAGGCAGAAAAGAGAGATCACAAGATCTAAGCAGACAGAACAGAGAATTTCAGAAGTAGAAGCTGGTCAACAGTGGGAGGTGCTGCAGAGAGGATGGAATGATAAGACCTAGAAGCGCCCACTAGATGCGGTGACTGAGAAGTCATGGGAGAGCTCCAAAGGACATATTCCAGTAGAGACGGGCTTGTTCTGGAATCCGGCCAACAAAGGTCTAAGGATAAGGGAAAGAGTCAGTCTTTTGCAATGGGGTTTCCTCATCTGAATCACAGAATGTGATTCCTATGACTCACTTCTCAATTCTCCCAAATGTCGTACATAACACATATGTTTCTAAATGCAGAGAAGTCAATTCATTATACACAATCAATGCCTTTTTCTACAAAGAGCCGTCTGGTCTCTGCAGCAACTACTCCACTCTGCTTCTGTAGTGCCAAAGCAGTCAGAGGCAATACCAAAATGAATGGGCCCAGCTGTGTTCCGATAAAACTTTATTTGTGGACACTGAAATCTGAATTTTATCTATTTTTCATATGTCAAGAATTATTCTTCTTTATTTTTTTCAACCTTTAAAAAATATATAAACCATTCTTAGCCCATAAGCCCTACAAAAACGGATGGTGGCCACATGTGGCTTTCAGGTGACAGTTTGTCTCTTCCTTAGGATGTCAGAGCTTAGTTATCACCCAGAGCCCCAGGTGAGAAAGGCTGGTTCATATAAATGAAGCAGCAAGAGGGGAGAGGACAATGGTATAAGGGACAGTTAGGATCAAGAATATGTTTAAGAGTAGAGAAAGCACATGGATTATGACAGATTCACAGGAAATTATCTTTGGAGAGGGAGAGTTGAAGACACATGAAAAAGAGGAGAGTGGTGGATCAAAGTCCTAGATGACAGAGGAGACAGGACAGAAAAGTGAGCCTGGGTCAAGAAGAGGCAGACAACTTCCCCTGAGATGGAACGGGACATGGGGAAGACAGGCAGGAACCAGATTACAGAGAACCTAAAAGCCAACCCGAAGAGTTCACACTTCATTAAGTGAGCAATGAGGAGCTACAGAAAGTGTTTAGGCTGAAAAGCACAGCCCAGGAATCAGTAATGCAGTTGGTTTTCCCACCACAGACTGAATAAATAAGCAAACACTCTGTGTATACATATTTACATAATGCAGGTATGACCAGAATAGAAGAAGCTGAAAATACATGATGACAGGCTCTCTTGCTCAGAAAGCTGCTCCACAAATGCATTCTGGGATGGAAAGATAAGACGAGCTAACATACTCAAAGACGGCTAGTTCGATATATTCATACAGAAACGTGCCCTCACCCTCAAGATGGAATATCGCATATGGCAGCAATATGGGCCTATATCAGGGTGGGGTTGGCCATGGGGTGGAGCATGGTAACCAGAACAAGGCTCCAGTCTCAATTTCATTATTAACCATCTGCATGATGCCAAGACAGGCAAATTAGCTTCTCTGGGCCTCTGTTCCTCAGAGTCAAATGGGGATTAAAATGTTCCCTGTGCCTCAAAGACTTGTTGTAGGATCAAAGAGCTAGTGGATGTGAAAATGTTTTAGGAGTGTAACAGGTGACATAGATGGAACGCTGTCACAGAAAACAAGTTCTCTAGACCCCCATCCCTTCATATCTGAATCCTTCTCCCATTGGGCAGCAGTCAATTATTTCAGGGGCACTCACCTTAGCCAGAAGACATTTTGCTTGCCTTACCCGCGACCTCCATTATTTGCCTTTACCCTTTTTCTTAAAACCTGTACATCTTTTGGAGGACAGGATGTCCTTTCTATAAGGTGTGTGCCAGGGGTGGGGTCAAGCCATTCACACAGGACAGAGCTGCATGTGTTAAGGACCCTGGTGGAGAAATCCTGGTAGAGATGGCACTTCAGCCAGGCCTGGAAGGTGAGCCAGGATGGAGAGAGAGAGGAGGGCGGGGCTTTCTGAGCAGTGGGACAGCACAGACTGCATGTGATCCCTTCAGTTACACCAAGCATCTGGACCCACTGGGAGAAATCGCCAAACAAGTGGGAGAGGCTCAGGAATGCCCAGCCAACATCAGAGTCTAAGAAAGTGAAAAAACAAGAATATCTTTTCCTTACACCATTCAAATTCTGATTCTGTTTTTGTAGCTGAAATACAAAAGATATAATGCTTTAATATTAATAACAATCAGAGTTAATAAGAGTCTGCATTGGTGAAGCAGTACAAATTACCCCAAAGCCTTACATTCATATAAAGACAATGTTTACTAAGCATTCTCCTATCTCTTGACTACTTGGACTATAGTATAGTCATGTAACACAGGCAGTTAAAATATAATTACCCCCATTTCATAAAAAGAAAAAGGAAACAGGAGCTTAGAGAGGTTAAGTGACCAACCTGAGGTTACATAGCTAGGAAGTATTAATGGAGGATTGGTGTGGGAACCTGGGCTGTCTGCCTCAGAGCCCAGCATCATTTTCATTCCCACTCACTCTATCTCCTGGTTGAAATAGGCCATGAACTTAATCTTTAGGTTGTCTTCATCCTCCTACCAAGACGACAGCCAACACCTCACAATGACAAAAGGAAAATAACAAGACAGAGCAAATCATAGACCAGAGGTAAGCAAACTAAAGCTCATGTGCCCAATCTAGCCCACCATCTATTTTTGTACAGCCTGCAAGCTAAGGATAGTTTTTATATTTTTAAATGGTTAAAAAAATAAAAAGATAAGTAATATTTTGTGATCTGGGGAATTATATGAAATTCAAATTTTAGTGTCCATAACACAGACATGCCCATTCATTTACAATGGACTATGGCCGCATTTACACTACAGCAGACTTGAACAGTTGCAACAGAGACTCTATGGACCCAAAGCCAAAAAGAGCTACTATTTGGCCCTTTACAGAAAATGTTTGCTGATTGCTCCCAAAGATCATAGGTCTGCAAATCACAGCAAGGACCAAACGAAGCACCTAGAAAGGGGAATCACAGGAGAAAATAGAGCCCTAAATCCTGAGCCCCCAGATTTTACATATCTTGCTTGTAAAAATGGGGTTTTTAGGGATAAATTCTTAAAGTGTCACTACCTTCCCACTGGGTGCTTTGGGATTCCTTTGACAGTTTCACAACCAAAATAGCTTTCTCCAGTCACTTTAATTTCTCTCTAGCCCCTCACCCTTCCCTACTATGCCTACATGGGTTGAACCTCATTGCTTCTAGAAATGAAGACACTCTGGTGTCAGCTGTAAAATCTGTATCTCGTCCAGGCACAGTGGCTTACGGCTGTAATCCCAGCACTTTGGGAGGCCAAGGCAGGTGGATCATGAGTTCAAGAGATTGAGATCATCCTGGCCAACATGTTGAAACCCCGTCTCTACTAAAAATACAAAAATTAGCTGTGTGTGGTGGCACGTGCCTGTAGTCCCAGCTACTCAGGAGGCTGAGGCAGAAGAATCGCTTGAACCTAGAAGGCAGAGGTTGCAGTGAGCCAAGATCGCGCCACTGCACTCCAGCCTGGCAATAGAGTGAGACTCCGTCTCAAAAAAAAAAAAAAAAATCTGTATCTCCCTTCCTCAGACAAGTGGATATTTATTGACAGGGTGCAGGATAGAGAAAGACTGCCTGTCCAGAAGGCAGTAACCTTGGTGGATATGCAATGTCACCAGCCCCAAACCATCATTCTCGCAGATGTACAGCATATTATTTAAAGGGAAACAAATATCAGCCACTGAATGTCACGGCAAGGACACATCTTCTGCCTCTTAACTAAACTTATCAGAGCTGCAGTTTAATACGGTTCCTTTTTCATCCTCCCCTCAAATTCATCTTCCCAGGCAGCTCTTGACACCACCAGCAAACAGTCAAGACGAAGATTTAGTGACGTTAGCTTCAAACAGATCTAGATTTATTGACATGTGGGCTGGCTTTCTCAGGAGCTGCAGTACACAGGATTAATTTTAACTGTTCCTTAATGTTCAGTACTGCTTTGCAAATACCCAAATGTCTGGCCGTTCCTGGGTGAGGTCAGTTTTCACCAGAAACAAGATCCTCAGCAGTGGCTTGCACTTTCCCTAATCAGGTTGGCCAGGTTAATTGACGCACTCTGTTTCTTAATAAGAGGGCAGAACCTGAGCAAACTTCCTGCCAGAACCCCTTCGCTTCTCATGCCCTCTCAGCTGCCCATGCCTCTCTCTGAAATCAGCAAAGAAGCGGCAAAACCAACAAGCAATCTTCATTGCTACCAAAGCTTTACATCTTGTTGTTTGCAAGCTCCCCACAAGACTACAGGTACTTCAATGTCTGAAGCCAGGGAAAGGCAGCAGCCGGCCAGTCCCCTTACAGGCTGTGTATTCCCGAGTCGCAGGCCACAAAGCTGAGTGTTGCCCATCTCCCACAAACACCTTTGAT
The DNA here is from genome assembly GCF_008728515.1 of Papio anubis. Taxonomy (NCBI): domain Eukaryota; kingdom Metazoa; phylum Chordata; class Mammalia; order Primates; family Cercopithecidae; genus Papio; species Papio anubis. The sequence goes on along the minus strand of NC_044986.1, from coordinate 72,516,693 downwards.
GAGCCCACTTGCTGTGCCACAATTCTGTGCTGTGTGGAGCAGAAGTGGCTCATGGAGCCATGGATGGCCACTGGTCACAGAAAAGCAAAATCTCCCTCTCTAGCCTTTCCATCCTGACCCCTCACTGCCCATATGACTGGTCACACCAGGGTCCAGGGTTACCCAAGAAGGGGAGCAGCCTGGGCTGCAAGAGCAATGAGGAGGGAAAAAAAACTGGATAGAAGAGAAGAAATAAAATCTCTGTCAATCCTTTTCTAACACTAGACTAAAGAACAAATTTGCAGAGCTCCGTTAAAAGATTAACTGCTAAATGAAAAAGAGCTACTAGATGTAAATTTAAAAGTCCAAAAACACCCAAGAGGCATAACTATAATTATTGCTGAGGGAAGCTCTTTAGGACTAAAAATACATTTCCATTAACAATCAAAATTAGTTTTCATTGCTTTTTTCTTGAGCTTTCAGTGAATAACCTTTGATGGTAGTACATGATAATGATTCATTAGAAAAAGTGAATTTGTATTTCAGAAGTATATAGCAAAAAAAAATTAGCCAAGAAATTATTCCTCCATATAAGTCAAACGGCAGGAGAAGGGAACATTTTTAGAATGAATAATGGCTTCCTATAAAAGCTAACCCAGACGGCAGGTACCCACTTGAATGTCACTGGACAACAGAGCTGACAAACAAATTTTTTCTAAACCTCCAGTGATTCAGAAGAACTGGTATGGTAAGATAACATCTTTTTCTTTAAATTCTGGCTAAAAATGTACAAGGAAAACACATCATATCACCTCAAGAATTCCATAGATTTTAATCTCCATAGAAGTGTGTCTAAAATAATACATGTAAAGAACCAGTGAGTCATGATTTTTTTCATATTTTTTGAGATATATTTGCATAATGAAATGCACAGATCTTAAGTATACAATGTGATCAGTTTTGACAAGTGCATATACCCATAGAACCACCTCCATTCAGATCTAGAACATTCCTAACTTGCCACCATCCCACAAAGTTATCTTGTGGCTCTCTCCAGAACAAACTACTATTCTGCTATCATCCCAGATTAGTTATCGAGTGTCATATAAATGGAATCATACAGTAAATACTCTTGTGTATGACTTATTTCACCCAGCATGTTTTTGAGATTCAATTTTGATTAATTCATTTAAAACTTAGCTATGTAAAAATTTTCAGAGGCCAAATGATTTGGAGGGAAAACTGACAAGCAACAGCACTTTCAGGTAGTGGGTAAAAGAAAGAGGCAGAAAAACCCAGGTTTTTCTAGAGACATTTTAAGCAAGGAAGAAAAAAATTGGAGATTTTTTTTATGTCATAAATCATCCTGAAAGGCTCTGGAAATCCTGTGATGATCTCTAATTCACTCACCTATCACAAGGAGGTGTGATATAATGGCAAGCTGTACATAATTCATAATTCTAAACCTAATTATGATGAGTGGCCTAGAAATTTGATTAAAAATCATTAATTCTGCTAAAGAGTCTCAAAACAAAAATGAATATATAGAAAGGATAAAACTGTTTTGCTAGATGGATTATTCTTTGAAAATCTGAAGCAAGATTATAAAAGTAAATTATTTCAAAGAATCACTGCCAAATTGTAAAGTGTAAAAAGCAAATGCTGAGTTACTAACACTAGAGCAGAAAGTGTAGCTTCCATTAAATGATGGAGATAAAATACAGTCTTGCACCCAATGCACAAACAATAAGGAAATTACAAGGGAAGGCCTTATTTTTTTCCTAAGGATATGATCAACTTGTATTATATTATAAATCATATTAATGGCACACGGGTTGAATCAAAGGGTAAAACTCCTTGGAACTAAGAATCCAGGGAGCCTGAGGTTCCCCTAGGCCTCTGTGTCTTGGGAAATGTTAGGACTCACACTCAGGGGAACAGAAGGTTACAGAGCTGAACCTGCATCATGTCCCATAGGTTACAGAGCTGAACCTGCATCATGTCCCATAGGTTCATATAGCACATCCTTCTTCCTTCAGTCTTTTCATATCTATTATATCATCTCATCTTTGCAACAACTTTGTTAGGTGGTATTATTAGAAGTTCCCTAACATTTACTGTAGACTTTTAGAGTGTTGAAAATAACACTGCACATATTATTTCATCCGGTTCTCAAGATAACCTTAAAAGTAGATGGAAACCTTGCCCCGTTAAAAGTTAAGTCTTTTGCCAAGGTAGTACGGTTATGCAGTAGCAGGCCTGAGGCTGTAAGTTGTCTATTGACTTCTTATTCACTGTTCACATTGCTACTATCTCATGCTGCAGAGAAATAACATTAAACCCACATGATAGATGAGAAGACTGAGTCAAAGCTTCAAATCCTTAGAAGCTAGCTAATGGCAGGCCCAAAATTTAAAAACATTAAAAAATAATATATGGGGAAAATCAATTTTCAGGACTATTCTTCAGCCCTCAATGAAACCTTTTCTTGTCTAGAAGATACCCAAGCACCTTCTAAGTGCCCTTGCTCTGCTGAATTAAAACTAAAGTCAAGTTTCCCATCTGAAAGTAGCTGAGCCTTCCCTCTCTACCTAGCTTGCCACCTACATATTGGAGTTGTAATAACTTGCATTTCATAATTTCCAGTGTCCAGTACATTCTAAGCATTTACCAATGTTGTTCATTTTACTAAGGTTGTCTTCTCACAACAAACTTATGAGGTAGTATAAATATCATCCCCATTTTACAGGTGAGGAAACTGAAGCACAGAGAGGTAAATACCTTGACCCAGGCCACGCAGCCGGTAGGCAGTAGAGCTAGGACCTGAGCCCAGGTAGTGTGGCTCCAAAGTCTGCACTGTTTACCACCAAGCTGTAAGAAACGTGCTCATCCACAGAACACCAGATCATCCCCAAATTCTCTACTCCAAAGGGCGTGAGGGTGCCAATGAATGCTCCACCATCTAAAATATAGATATAGTATATATTTTTTATTTCAGAGAGTGGGCTTATACTTATATGTGCAGACAGATTAAATAAATCATGATTACAACAGTAAACATGTAAATTCTGATCAATAACTACTTGCCTTCCCCTCCCCCCAACGCTAACAGCTGCAATAAAGCTTTAACTGTAAAGCGATGCACAACCAGCCATAAAAGTATGTAAAATAAATGAGGATAACATAATGAGGGAATCCAACATTCATCTCATAAATATAACATAACGACCACAACTAAAATGTCAGAGAATCTAATAAATCAATATGGTGGGACAGAGCTATCTTTATGTTCAGAATACATAAAAGATATATTTACATGCAGGGCCTTTTTTTTTTTTTTAATAACCCAGGACCAAACAAAAAGAATTATAAGAAATTTAACCCTTTGTTTACATAGATGCCCTGGTTTGATGATGAATTTTCAACACTCCATTGGGTTTTCCCACATTGTTTCATGGTAAGAAATGGACTGTCCTCTAAGGCTGTAGACACCATGCTAATATGCAAATGCCACTGGAAGTGAAGCGAACAGGAAAACATCCTGAGGGTACTTTGAAAGGATCAATTACAGCCCTGATTTAGAATACTTCTGATCATGGTGATTTCTGGAACTTCCAGCTCATTTTATTAGCGCCAACAAACCCTGGGAGGTTTAGTTATTTCCCTGTTAATGCACTAGCGATTGATGTGGATAAATCCCATAAATACTAATGAGGGTGACACAAGTAAATCTCCCCTGAATTAATGAGAAGAGAGTCTCCTGGACTGACCAACATATCGCCTAATGACTTGAAATGATGGATTTATAAATTCTTCCAGGTTCTCCATGCATGCAAGCTGCAGAAATAAACATCCTTTCTCAGTTACCTCCTCTCATGGCCTCCTCTGGATTGAGGGGACCTGATGGGAAGGGACTGTGCCCTAATGGGAAAACAGGTACTTCTTTCACTACCTTTTTCTTAATGAAATGGACATACCCCAAATGCAATGCTCCATCTTGAGACTGGACTAAATTTAGGAAGTAAATAAATTAATTTTTTTTTTAACTGAACCCAAGTCCAAAAACACCAACTTCTCAGATATGAAAAATCATTTCATGCTCAAACATTAAACTAAGTGTGTGTGTGTGTGTGTGTGTGTGTGTGTGTGTGTGTGTGAACCCAAGGTTTTGATTATCTATTGCTATATAACAAATGTAGTGGATTTAAACAACCACTATTTTACCTGCCCATAATTCAGTAGGTTAATAGGGGCTCAGTTCTTCTACTGGTCTCACTTGAATCCCCTCATGTATTTGTTGTCAGATAGTGGCAGGAATTGGAACATCCAAGATGGCTTTACTTACGTCTCAAGAATCTTGGTGGGGATAGCTGGAGGCTGTGAGCTCTTTCTCTCCACATGGCTAGGTAGAGCTTCTTTACCTGGCAGGTGGACTTAAGAGCAAGCATTTCAAGAAGACCAGCTCCAATGTGCAAGCATTTACTAAGGTTGTGTTTGCATCCCACAAGCTAATGTCCCATTGGCCAAATCCAGAGTCACCACAAAAGGGAGCTACATATAAAAGAGAACTACTAGGAAGCGTGGTTCATTTGGGGCCACCATAGTAAGAATCCACCATAACTAGCACCTTTCCCTCTAGAGGGATAAAGACTGTTGCCATTATAATAGTAAGCCCTAGGAAACTATCTTTTTTTTTTTTCTTGTTCTAGTCTTTCACTTTAATATTCAATGACCTAGTGTTCTTATATTTAGGAAGTAAGGAAAGAGAAAAAGAGAAGCATTTCACAATTTATAAACAAATAAAAAATCAAACTTCCTTTTTTAATTTGAAAAAATCTAGATATAGCCACTGATAACACAAGGAATTTTGCAGCCAGTCCCCCTTTGCCTCTTGACTCTCATAACAGAAAAACTCCATACAGCACTTGTTCTCCCATTATTCACACTTAACAGACCATCTGGGTCTTTCAAAGGACCAACTTTATACCTTTTTTCACTCAGGTGAGTAAAAAGGACCCCTATAAATCGATAAATCATGCTTCAACAATTCTTCCCTGAGGATACCCGACTAACATGACCCTGCTTCACTGTAATAACCCCATGGGCTTGGTTAATATTTGCTGATTCCAATCCACCTGTTGGTATTCATCAGCAATAAATAATTTGTGTGACATTTCAATTTTATCAAAGCACATCCCATTTGATGCTTGGAACAGCTCTCTGAGGCAGGTGAGACAAAGATTTATTGTCGTCATTGGACCAAAATGAAAATGAAGCTTGTACACATTAGTATATAGTTATAGTTTCTAGGGTGCCTGACAGTTAACAAAATGCTATCTTATAACATTATTTGTATAAAAATCTCTTAGAACCATCCTGAGAGGTCAATGATAATATCTTTATTAGCAGATGAGATAGAGATATTAAATATTTGCCCCAAACCCCATGGTCAATAAGTGGCAGGTGCAAGTCAGGATGCTAGATCTACTCAATCCAAGTTCTTCCCCAGTATGTAACAGGCAGGGTAAGTAATCTGTGGCTACAGAACTTAGGGCAGAATTAAAATTAGAACCTGTATCTTCTGATGGACACCCTGCCACCATCACTTTGACTCACATGCCTCAAAACCTATGAGAAGTGTTCCAATGTTAGTAATAAAATGTATCACACAAGCAACAGTGGGCTTCAAGGCATGAGTTAGAAACATCATAATGTGCCGGGTGCAGTGGCTCATGCCTGTAATCCTGGCACTTTGGGAGGCCGAGATGGACAGATCACTTGAGGCCAGGAGTTCAAGACCAGTCTGGCCAACATGGTGAAACCCGTCTCTACCAAAAATGCAAAAATTAGCCAGGCATGCTGGTGCAAACCTTTAATCCCAGCTACTCAGGAGGCTGAAGCAGGAGAATCACTTGAACCTGGGAGGCAGAGGTTGCAATGAGCAGAGATCACATCACTGCATTCCAGCCTGGGTAAAAGAGCAAGGCTCTTGTCTCAAAAAAAAGAAAAAAAAAAAAACGAAACATCATAATGATCTAGCTTTCCAAGAACACAGGAACTGAGCACAGTCCTCAGGCTCTAGAGGTTACTGTTCAGTTGAAGCCAATAGCCTGCGAAGAGCAAGGTGACCTCTTGGGCTCCTCTCATAAATTTTGTGAAATGCTCTTAGCCAGTTTAGACACTATTTTTAACACTTCTAATAGCAAACAAATAAACAAACAGATCAATGGAACAGAACAGAGAGTCTGGTTTTCTGTATAATTAGAGATTTTGTATGTAACAAAAACAGTATTTCAAAATACTTAGCAAAATGATCTAAAAACAAATGGTGTTGGGTCGAATATATCCATTTGGGGAAAAATATATTAATTTTAACATCAACATTAATATAAAACCATTCACCAAGGGAAAAAAATTCAATGGATCAAGGCCTAAAAGGTAAAATTAGAATAATCAAAGATTTAGAAGAAATATAGGAGAATATGTTTAGAGCCAAAAGGTCAGGAAGGCCTTAAATTAGACACAAATAGTGTAAAAGAGAAGACCTGTTTATTTGACAGCACCAAAATTTAAAACCTATATATAATAAAGGGTACCATAAAGCTGAATGGCAACAAATTGGAAGAAAATAATTGCAATATATGAGGCATTGAGGCCAGGTGTGTGTGTGTGTGTGTGTATGTGTATACACACACATACATGCCCTGAATATATAAAGATGTCCTAGAAACCAATAACTAAAAGTCATGTAAGCCAACAGAAAAATGAACAAATAATATACATGGCAATTCACAATAAAAAAGACAATACATATGAGAAATTATTTTTCAAATTTGGCAGGAAAACGAAAATTGTAAATGGCAGTGAGATATACTATGTCATATCCAAGAGACTGCAAACATTTTGAAAGCATGCTAATACCAAAGGTGGGCAGGGCAGCTGGTCAAATAATACTTTCCATAAATCACTGGTAGGAGTGAGTACTGATAAAAATCACCACGGGGCCAAACTTACAGCATCCGGTACCATTTAAAATGTGCAAACACTATGATTAAGCAATTCCACCTCTTAGAACATACTCAAGAGAAACATCTGCACATATGCACAAAAGGCCCATAACAAGGCCATTCATTACTTACGTGATGCCAAAAAATGACTAACAATCAAAATGCCCATTAGAAAGCTAAGGATCAAACAAACTTTGGCATAGCCACACTATGGAACATTGCACACAAGTCAAAAAGTGCAAGTAGATTTACATGTATTGACACGAAAAGATAGCTAAGACATACCTTTGGGTGTAAACAGCAAGCTGCTGAATGTATACAGCACTATACTTTCTTTAGTATGCATATAAATGTGCCTGTGGCTGAGAGGAATATAAATTCACAGAAGCAGCAGAAGTCAATGTAGCAAATTCCTAATGTGGTTATCTCTTCTGGGGAAGAGATTAGGGGTAGAGGAGCAGCCAAAAAGAACTGAGCCTCAGCAGTTAGTATGGAGAATACTATACCTGTGTAGTTAAAATTTAATTTTCAATGCATAAAAAGACATGGCAGGGCAACCTTCCCTTCAAACATTCTCCAAATAAGAGTTCATGGTATTTTCAGAAATTTATAGAACAAACAACAAACAAACCAGATGAATGGAAAGGTAGCCATTATAAAGGAGGGGGATGGGAGGTAAAAACAATGTAGAGCAAGGACTGTGGTGTCAGCTGGCAAAGCTCTAATCCCAGCCTCTTCCACTCGCAATGGCATATGACTTGGTCAAGGGAACACTGCTGTTACTCAGCACATATTAAGTGCTATGTGAAGTATTAGCTAAATAAATGTAGCACACAATCCCACCCAGTTTGGGTGGAGAACCTTATGCATTGTTAGGCTGTACTGGGATAATTAGTGGACAGGGGGAAGAGAAGATGGGGAAGGGAAGGGTGTGACAGGTACCAGAAGGAGCAGGCATGAGCACATACGGATATATTTTAACTTGTCCTTCCAAAGACTCCTGCAAGTCATCAGCATCTTTTCACCTGGCCCAGCATGAGCTGCACACTGCCACTTACTGGGGTGACACAGGGTCCCTATGCGGTACCTGCTTCTATTGAGTAGACAAACGAGCCAGGGCAGTGCTGGTGGGCAGGCACGGGGGCCTCAGAATCTGTGCCCCACCTAGGCAGCCAGAAAGGTCACATAAAGTCAGCATCACAGTAGACAACCAGGCCTGGCCACCTGCACTCGGGATCCTTCTTCCATAGACTTTGAGCCATCTGGGCTGGAAGCCCTGAGAAAAATAAATCCTTTTTCTCTTTCTAATTAGAAATGTGGACAGGAATAGTAATCTCTATGAAACTACACAACTTAAAATCAGCAATTCCTGTAGGACCAGTAAAACAGAACCACGTGTGCCCTCCTGCAGCATTAGCGAAAGACAGCAAACATATGAATGAAGATTGTCTGAAAGACCTGTCCATCTTATGTGTATTGCCTCATGTGGTCATTTTACCCCAGGCTAGTGTTCAGGTCATTTGGTGCTTTACTTCTGTATAAGCAAGAAAAATACGATTTGCCCTGCACTCTACAGTTTGCAACACTGCTTTACCTTTACAGCCTCCTTTAGTTCTCACTATGATCTCTATCCCCATTTCACAGATGAAGAGATAGAGGCTCCCAAACCAATAGATTACTTTCACCATTATATTACATGTGAAAGGCAAAGCTATTTATTGTCCCTCTGGCAAGCCTCCTGCTCCTTTTGCTAGAAACGAATCAATCCTTTGTTTGAGCAAACAGCAAACTCAGCTTCTCACTCTTCTGGGGATATCTGTTTGCATCTCTTTATATGGGGCATTCTAAGAGCCTTGGGGGCTTGGGAGGAGACGATTTTCCCTCAAAGAGGACCCTTTCTCATCCACACCAGAGTGGTGAGGGGATGACTTTTCCCTCCTTCTTTGTGACACCTGATGCTGACTGAACTGCCTGCATCAACTTGAAGTGAGCTTCAGAAACATGCCAAAGCCGCTGGCCCCCAGCCGGCCAAATTTCTTGGCTTATTCTGAGGACGAGAACAAATGTTTATCCTCTACCTACCTACGTGTCCAACAATCTGCTGGGACTTTTACCAGTTATTTAATCCTCAGCACAAATCTGTGAGGGATGTGCAATGATCGATCCCCATTTATTGGATAAAGAAACAGCCTCGGAGAAGCTAACTTGCCAGAGGTCACATGCCAGGGAGTAAGTTTAAATTGCTCATTTTTTCCAAAGCCTTGATTATTTCAATATGCCACTGTTTCTATGGTACTAGGACAACAAATATAAACATTCCTTTTCAGTATTATATAGAAAGTGGTCATCCAAATCTGGATATTTTGACAGTAAAAGGCATGGGGGGGTGGCCAATATTAACAATCATACTAGAAAAATAGGCATAAATTGAGACTATCCCAGGGAAACCAGGACATATGGTTACTTGATTATATACCACACAAGGGAACATCACCCAAATCAAAGAAGCAAGTTCTAAAATTCAGAAACCTTGAGCAATAAATGACACATGTCAGGAGGACAGTCCTATAGATGGTCAAGAATTTGCCTATCCTATACAAACCTCAAAAACAAATCCAAAAACACTAGAGCTACTCGTTCTGATGAGCTCCTCCTCCACTACCACGGTATGTCCAACAATCAACAAATCTTTATTACATGCCCCCATCACATAACCACAACTCTAAAGCGCAAGCTAGCCAAATGAGGACCAACAGAGACACACAGTATCAACTCCCAGGCAAGGAGTGCTCACAGATGCCTCACTCTGTCCTGCAGCATGGAACACTGGCAGGGCCCTCCTGGACTTCCAGAAGCAAGTCAGAAAGACCATGAGCTGCATTTTCTTCCACCACGCTTCTCCAACAACAAGCAGAATTCTACTACTATGGGTAGGAATCTAATAAGAGCCCAGTAGCTGGGCTAGGCAGTTCTGGGGATGTCCAGAGGATTAGGATGTCCTCTCATCCTGAAGGTGTAGAATGACTCATGGAATCACTGCAAAACCACAGAGTTGGCTAGTTTCGAGGATGCAGCCCAGAACATCTTTGCATTTGGTATTCAATATCCCAGGGGATAATTGCTCCTTTCTACTTCATGACATAATGCTCAATTATACATCAAGTTTAGTTTGGAGAATGGGTTATTCAGATGCACAAGTGATGCATTTGTGCATCATTTTGCTCAGCATTTCTCTCTCTTGATGCCATGTGAAGAAGGATGTGTTTGGTTCCCCTTCTGCCATGATTGTAAGTTTCCTGAGGCCTCTCCAGCCATGTAGAACTGTGAGTCAATTAAACCTCTTTCCTTTATAAATTACTTAGCATGAGCAGCATGTGAATGGACTAATACAATCCCCATCTATGGAGCCCCTACTAAAGCTAGTTTTGAACACTCACCATATACTTAACTAGCAGCTGGAAGTCTCAGGAGCTACTGCCTACTGATGTCTGTCTTCACCTCCATAAGCCTGCCCATCCATCTCTCTACAGAGGCCAGCAAAAGTCACCCACACTCAATAGGAAACACAGAATTTCCTTGTCAGCTCTCAACAGATTTGCTAACAATCCAGGATCACATCTCAAAGCTGGACCAAATTTTTGAGACCACACCCAAGAGAGAACTATTTTTTTGTTCTGTTTTTTTTTGTTGTTGTTGTTGTTTTGCTATTTTTAATCAGCAGTCTCAAATTCAGAAATTTAAATGACAGGTAATGGTCCTAAATGAAACTAATTTACAACATTTCCTACCATCCAATTAACCTCTTTTCCAAAATGTGTTGTCTTTTAAAATATCTGTTGCAAAATGGGCTCCGAAATGAATATAATTTCCCACCCACCTTTTACCAAAAATTATGTGTCACTTCGTACCTAATATATGCAGATTACAACAACTCTTACAATGAACCTCAGAAGTCAGAGTTTTCACTCTCTGTTTTTTCTCAACTTTTAAAATCTTGGTTTTCGGCCACGCGCTGTGGCTCAAGCCTGTAATCCCAGCACTTTGGGAGGCCAAGATGGGCGGATCACGAGGTCAGGAGATCGAGACCATCCTAGCTAACACGGTGAAATCCCGTCTCTACTAAAAAAAAAAAAAATACAAAAAAAACTAGCCAGGCGAGGTGGCGGGCGCCTGTAGTCCCAGCTACTCGGGAATCTGAGGCAGTAGAATGGCCTAAACTCGGGAGGCGGAGCTTGCAGTGAGCCGAGATCTGGCCACTGCACTCCAGCCTGGGCGACAGAGCAAGACTCTGTCCCAAAAAAAATAAATAAATAAAATAAAATCTTGGTTTTCACTGAATTCTAGTGAAGCTTGGCTTCTCAGGCCTGGCTGGAAGTTAAGTTGAGACAAGATGATGAAATGGCTCAGGGTCTACTGCCAGCCTTTTTTTGGATCCTGCCATAGCAAACCACTCCAAAAATGCCGGCCCGCCTGATGGGGTCTGAGTTGTAAGACAAAGAACATGATGATATCTGTTCTAGAGAAGGGGGTGAGGAATTGCCCACTCCAATTTGGACCTTTCGGAAAGCCTTCTCAAGGCCCTTCCTAAGGCTACAAGTCATGGATCTCAACCTAAGGGACCTTCTTCGTTTCCAGAAGCAATGCTACAAAGGTGAATTACTTAAGAAACAATTAGGTGCATACACAAAGCAATTTGCAGGCAGCCGTACTCCTTCAGCTTTCTAAGTGAAGGGCCTTTCAAGGCTGATTTATAACACTGTCGTCTTCAGAAGGCAAAATAATTAATAGGAGCATGGACTTCTAATTTCAGTGACTTCCAGAGAAAGTGGATTTCATTTGATTTATGACGGCCAGTGACTTTGCATTTTATCAGTTCATTCACTCATTATTTATGCTGATGGCCAATTTCAATGGGTCGCTATCATCTAACTCGCTACTAATCAAAGAGAATTAGGGTTCACTGCATTATTTAGAAGTCGCTAATTTATCTTCAGAACAAGCAGTGAGAAGAGTTTGGGGCCTTCCACAAGAAAAAAACTGAACAGCTGGCTGAAGCCAGAAAATTTGGTCAGCATTATAAATGAGTTTTATCAGGGGTATTGCAAGTTGATGAGTTTTGAGTTGGAAGGAAAGAAGAGAGGAAAAAAAGAAAAAGAGAGAAGCCAGGAGGCAAGACCAAACAGGATAAGAATAGAAAAACATAACAGTAAACATCGAGTTACCTTTATGGTCTGAGTAGCCCACCACCACAGAGGACTAATACAGTTCTTTAACCCTGAAATTTAAGCACCTATATTATTGTAATATTAACATATCCCAGCACCCTTCATGTCAGCTCAATAAACAAGGATGTTTGTGCTGAAATAACCAAGGTTCCCTTGTTTCTCATTTTGAAGTCATTTTAATATGTTCTAGACACAAGATAATGGATCACATTTAAACACGAGAAAATTAAGTCCCATCAGCAAGTAATAATACCCAATCATATTCAATCATGTTGAACAACAACCACCACCAAAATGATCCTCTTCTAGGCGGGGTTAAAAAAAACACATATTTTTTTTAAAGCTGTTATTTTACTTTTGGAAAGACACAACTTTAAAATATTTCTGTGTCATTTCTCATAAGACAATATGTTCTCTCACTGTTCATGCCTTCAAAGCTCTGCATACTCTGGTAGCCTCTGCCCGGAATACTACTGTTTCAATTCCTCTCAAATGAATTCCTCTTGTCTTTCAAGTTTCAGCTTCTAGATCTGTCTAGACAACCTTTCCTCTGCTCCCAAGGCCCCGAAACTTCCCAGTTACCATCCTGATTGTCTGTATTTTCCAGTAGATTATAAACTCCAAGATGGCAGGAACTGAGGGATCTTAGCTTCAACCCTGTGTATTAGATGAGCCAATATTTTTTAATACGTTACTGTTTTGACTTTGATGTTTTCTATACCACTCAACAGTCATTCTCTCAGGCCAAAGTGTACCTCTTGGAAACCCAGATGGTGTTATATGATTAACAGAAACACACTAGATTCTTACCCACCCAGTAATTCTTGGGAGCTTAAAAACTGAGAAGAAAGAAAATAATAAGTTTTTAACACTAAGTTTGAGTGGAAATGCCCAACTCTTGAAGCTAATAGAGGATTTGACAGCTTGTTGGGGCACCTCCAAAATACTCCAAAAAGGAATGAAAGACTCCTAAAATAAAAGACTCCATCATTTACAATTTTCACAATAGCCCTACTATACTTTTTAAAAATCTCAAATAAAATGCAAAAATGGTTACAGACTAATATAAATGTAATCTGCAGTTTTTAATCTTTTTATTCCCAATCAAGAGACCTCTTTTCAGCTTATACTAGGCTATCTTTCTAGTTTATGTCTGGCCTGATGCCACACCATCAAGGTGCTCATATAATAAATACGGTCTTATTAAACTGGATAGACTATCCATGCTGAGTTATGATGATGGAAGTTTCTATAATATGAAAACATCATGTTTTTCATCATAATGATCTAAAATGAAGTCTAGGATACCAGCATTCATTTCCATCCCCTTTCACAATTTACATGCTACCACAAGTAAAACAACACTCAACAAACATGAACAACATGAACCAGTTTACCTTCGCATTGTCATCAGTTGCTTTCAGCTTTGGCTACACACCCAGCAGACAACTAACTAATACTATAAGTAATACTGAACCATGTGTAAAAAATTGACACTGTTGGTTTCCAATCTTGCTTTCCTTCAATAAATGTTTTTTTCAACAGAACTACTTAGGGCTTTTTAAAATTTTTATTTTAAATTTTGGGGTACAGGTACAGGATGTGCAAGTTTGTTACATAGGTAAACGTGTACCATGGTGGTTAGATGCACCTATCAACCCATCACCTAGTTATTAAGCCCAGAATGCTTTAGCTATTTTTCCTAATGCTCTTCCTCCTGCAACCCCACCCCCTGAAAGGCCCCAGTATATGTTGTTTCCCTCCCTGTATCTATGTGATCTCATTGTTTGGCTCCCACTTATAAGTGAGAACATGCGGTGCTTGGCTTTCTGTTCCTGTGTTAGTTTGCTGAAGATAATGGCTTCCAGCTCCATCCATGTCCCTGCAAAGGACATGATCTCATTCCTTTTTATGACTTTATACTATTTCACGGTATATATGTACCACATTTTTTTTAATCCAGTCTATCACTGATGGGCACTTGGGTGGATTACATAGTACTACTTAGGGCTTTCTAAAGGCCTACAGAACTGCATCAGTTAGGGTCAAACCTAGACAATAGGAACTGCTTCAAGTATTTACAAAAGAAGAAATGTAATGCAGGGAAGTGAATTCACAGCAAGGACATACAGCACAGGAGAAGCAAAAGTAAGAAGGCATTACCACTCTCAGAGTGAAAAGGCAGTGGGGACACTGGGATGAGGGTCACCGACTAAAGCTAAGCCGTGGTAGGCTGTGTCCTATAGGAGGAGTTGGAGCCACAGCAGAGATCAGCCCATGCCAGAGAAGCTACCAGAGGCAGAGAAGACAGGGACAGATACCTGGCTTATCACTTGCTCCACTTTCCAGTCTCCTGCCAGGGTCTCCCATTGGTCAAACCCAATAGGAAGCTGGCTGGTTAAAGAGCTTGGGAACTGCCCCCACAGATGACAGCCCCTGTGGTAGACAGCAAAGCAGAGTATAGGCAAGAATGGGTCTAAGGGCAAAACGAGCCGCTTTTCCCTCCCAAAGAGAAAAGCGGATGTGCCGGATGGAACTTACACAGAAGAGTGATACAGGTGGCTGTCCTCTTCTGCTCTTGCTCTTCCTCCCTAAGTGTCTACAGTCTGGGTGCACAAGATAATTAGAGAGGCATTAAAGTAACAACACCAGTGGGTAACACTGTAATGCATCTGAGGTATTGTGAAGATTTATGAGTCCAATTCTCCCTTGGAATTTGGAAGTAAATAGGCAGATGTCTATGAATACCCAGGAAGAAGGAGGCAGGAAAAGAAGAGGCTAGTCCCAGGTGCCCAATGCTGGATCACAGTACCAGGCCTCAGCATAGCACAGAGGTATGTTTACAGGCCTGTTGAATAAACAGCAGGCTCTGGTAGAAAGCTGCTCATTCAGCCAGTAAAGCAATGGGCCTCCACTCCACAACCCAAAAGAAAACCCGTACTCCACATCATCACCACCTTTTACTTTGTTTCTATGATTTTAATTACTTTAGTTACTTCCAACAAGTGGAATCATACAGTATTTGTCCTTTTGTGACTGGCTAATTTCATTTAGTATAATATTCTAGAGGTTCATTCATGCTGCAGCATGTGACAGGGATTTCCTTCTTTTTTAAGGCTGCATAACATTTCATACCACATTTTCTTTACCCATTCATCCATTGATGGACATTTGGGCTGCTTCTACCTATTGGCTATTGTGAATAATGCTGCAATGAACATGAGTGAGAAATTGTCCCTTCAAGATCTTGCTTTGAATTATTTTGGATACATATACAGAGTACTGGATCATACAGTAGTTCTACTTTTAATTTTCTGAGGAACCTCTATACTGTTTTTCACAGCAGTTGCATCATTTTACATTCCTTCCAACAGTACACAAAGGTTCCAATTTCTCCATAACCTCAGCAGCACAGGTTATTTTCTGTTCCTTTGATACTGGCCATCCAAATAGGCATAAGGTGATAGCTCATGTTTTTTATTTTTTTCCTCTTATGATTAGTGATGTATCTTTTAGTGGATGTCTTTCCATTTATTGGTACCTTCTTCGATTTTCCTTTCTCTTACGATTAGTGACGTTGAATCATGATATTTTCATATGCTTGTTAGCCATTTGTATATCTTCTTTGGAGAACTTCTATTCACGTCCTTCACCCATTTTTTAATGGAGTCATCTTTTTGTTACAGAATTGTAGAAGTTCTCTATATATTCTGGATTTAACTGCATATATATGATTTGCAAATATTTCCTCCCATCCCATAGATTGCCTTTTTGTTCTGTTCATTGTTCCTTTGATGTGAAGTTTTTAAGTTTGATGTAGTTCCATTTGTATATTTTTGGTTTTTTTGCCTGTGCATTTGGTGTCATATCCAAGAAATCATTGCTCGATTCACTGCATTGAAGCTTTCCTCCTATGTTTCCTTCTAAGAGTTTTATAGTTTTAGACCCTAAGAATAAGAACTAAAACTATAAAACTTTGAATTGATTTTTGTATATAATATGAAGTTAGGACCCAACTGTATTCTTTTGCATATGGTTATCCACTTTTGCCAACATCGTTGGTTGAAGAGACTGTCCTTTACCCTTTGTGAAGTCTTGGCATTCTTTTTGAAAATCATTTGACCATACACACAATGGTCTATTTCTGAGCTCTGTATTTGGTTCCAATTGTCTATGTGTCTGTCTTTATGTCAATACCACACCATCTTGATTACTGTTGCTTTGTAATGTATTTTGAAATCAGGAAGTGTGAGGCCTCCAAATTTACTCTTCTTTTTCAAGATTGTTTGGACTATTCAGGGTTCCTTGAGATTCCACATTAATTTTAGAATAGCTTTTCCTATTTCTGCAAAATTGCCACTGAGATTTGGATCAAGATTACACAGATTCATAGATTGTTTTGGGTAGTAGTGACATTTTAACAGTATTAAATTTTCCAATCCATGCACACAGGGTATCTTTTCATTTATTGGTACCTTCTTTGATTTCTTTTAGCAATGTTTTATACTTTTTATACAAGTTCTCCACCTCCTTGGTTAAGTTTATTCCTAAGTATTCTTTTTGATGCTATTGTAAATGGGTTTGTTCTACTTTGGTTTTTGTTGGTGGTGGGGCGTTTGCTTTTAATATCATTTTGGTATTATTTATTTATTTACTTTGCCACACTCCACAATGTGGTGCTTTGCACATAACATTTGATGCTCATGAAATATTTGTGGAATGAATAAAAGACTTAATCAATAAATGAATTTGTCTCCAATTAATCTAAATGGGAATGTTAGGAGAGTTAAGGCTGCTTCTTTCTTTCCAGTGCTATGACCACCTTGGGCAGTTCCTTTCAGTGACATTAGTTAGATAATAAATCCCTTTTCAGCCTCAAGCCTCAATTTCTGATTGTTTATATTGATAAAAACAATTTTACCAAATGCAATGAAAACGAAGTTAAGCCTATGACTTTTCTCATTATTTGGCTTTTGCCTTTTGAGACTTGCTCATTATTTGCTTTACTTAACAAGTCCTTCTTTCCCTTTAATTATTTTGAATGGTTGGTATGAATTTACTCAGTAAACTGGGTGGGGTCTGCTTATATCCTGTTGAGTTTAAAGAGAAAGGCTCACACACACACACACACACACACACACACAAATAAGTAACAAAAGCAACAGCATTTCCGCAAGAAGTAAATGCATTACTTCCTATTTAGGAGGTACCTAGCATTTACATACCAGTTTCCCCATGGAGATTCTTCATAAGCCTGGCTTCAACATCCTAAGGAGTGAATTCCTTAGGCAAAGCAATTAAGTAAAAAATAGCAGCAATGATATACAACTTTAGGGCTAGGCCCCCAAGTTGTGACTATATACTCCAAATTGCTAGAGGAAAATCTTAGACAGACTGAGAAAAATTTTAAGTGTTAAAATTCTCCTATCACCATTTCCTCTTACTTCCAGCTTCTTCTCTCTCTGCCCCCATGTGGTTCTTTTATTAAAGGATGCAATACAGAAGGGCCCTTCCTGTTTTTTCTCCTTTCTATCCAAGTTACAGGAAATTCAACAAAGCCGATCTCCCTGTGTGACATAGTTACAAAACATGTAGATGTGCCAGGGGGGAGCCACAATCAAACACTCAAAGTAAGAGAACGGCTGATGGTGCAATCGATGGCCTGACTCCTGGGCTAAAATGGTCACAGAGCTCCTTCCCTCTGCAGCTACCTGGCATCCTGACCTTCTCCGAAAAGAGATGCAAGAATGCGGCCTCATCGTCGTGGTGACTAAGGGTCCACCTGAAGGTGGGAAGTGAGCATGAGACTTCCAAAGGCAGATGAGAGACACAGAAGCCAGGGAAACACAGGATGCGTGCCGGCATATCATGACAGCCAGGCAAAAGCTGAAGAGTGGGAGTTTTTGAAACAAATGCCAGTTAAATGATCCATTCAGTTATACTTGATATGTCTGGTATAATATAGCTTGTTCCAGATGTCAAATAATATTGCCAAACCATGCTCACTAATGTGAAAACCATTGTTGCTGATAAGCCTAAGTGTTGTTGAATTTGCACAATAGCCACCCATCTGCAAATAAAATATTGCATTAAAAAAAAAAACCTGTGGCTTATAATTTAAGCCAACAAAGGAATTGACTGAAAAAATGTAATTTATAAAAAGCAGCTTTGCCCCAAGAAACTTTTGTAAAAAAAAAAAAAAAAAAAAATTCACATTTACACATTTAAGTTATATTCAATTTTATACAAAAATTATAGTAATTGTCCTTCACCTAACATGAATGTTATAATTATACTTTCAGCGTTGCCACACTTCAACACCCAGCCATAAGAAAAGTACGGTATGTTCACAACCAATGCTGGAAGGAACAAATAAATTTGCAGCATCTGACGTGACCCCTTTAAACATACAGCTCTAAAATATCCATTGTTCATAAAATGCATAAAGGGCTGCATATGTACATCCCAGCTCACTTTTCTATTCGATATATATGAAAATGCAATTTACTGTATGTCAAATGAAAAATGCAGTTTTCAAATGCATTGACAACAGGTGCTAGTTAAATGATCAGATGCTATTTGTTACCTAGTCCCTTACTCTCATTTGCAGCAAGATAAATTGCATTTTAGGAGACTAGTGCGATCTAAGGGGTCTTGACATGTTTTTGTTGATTTGCATAGGTTATATGCATGTATTCCTGTTGTAGGCAAATAGTGCCACAAGTAAATTCAAGGGACTGTGCCTGTGTTTCGAGAAAATTGGAGTCATCACGGGGGAGCCAAGATGGAGTGAGCCTGGGTAAAAGAGACACATCCAGCCTGCTGGAATCTCAGAACCTCTATTAAGATTTATAGGCTGTAGGATTCTTTTGGGCTTCAACATTATTCTTAGTAAACCCTTTCTGTCTTCTGTTGTTTATAAAAACTGGCAGCTTTAGCAAAGACAGAAGCTTAAGTTGTAGGTAGCACAATTTAACATAATAGTTCTCGCCTGTCCTCCAAATAGCCTAATGCTGATTTTGCAAAAGGAAAACAGAAAGGGGGAAGAAAAGCCACATGAAACCACATACCATAGGCCGTTGCTCTGACACGGATGGATTTGGCTGTCACTACAGAAAACCACTAGTGAAATTTGATTATATTTCTAATGTCAAAATTTACTAACTTTTTAGACTCCTGGGTTCCATTTCTCATTTGATTTTTCATTTTGTTATCTCAGCACCATCAGGCCCATCAAAGAGAGTAATGCACCAATTAGCCCAGGGAGTCACTCACTCAGAGGGGACTTTTTCATCCACAGGGGTTTCTCCTTTCTACTGCCATTACCACAGCCCAGTGAGAAGGGCCCTCCTTTCTATTCAAGACTCCCTATCTCATACCTCCTGTACCACCTCCCCTTCTCACATTTCCCCAGAGTGTTTGCCTCACCCTGTGCTCACCCTGGGGAGTCAGAACATTTGCAACAGCGTGGATGACCTTACAACATATCCTCTGCTATTGGCTTATTTTAAATTTTGTGTTGCTATTTACCTTTTCACCAGTATAACAACCTTAAAGATTCATTAGTTTAACCATGAGGACCTTAAGGGGTCTGAGTTTCTAGTTCCCACTGTGCCAAGCACATGTCTTGCCCACAGAAAGGGTCCAATACAAATAGTTTAACATGACTTAATAATGAGCACTGCCTTTGCACTGGGATTTATACTTTTGAAAGTGCTCTCCTCCTCATCCTCTCCTCTGATCTTCACAGCTGAGGTGTTTGTAATCATTATTATCATTCTCACTTCACCTGGGTTGAAAGAACTTGGCAGGAAAGACACAGGAAACTCATCCAAGTTCCCAGCAGTTCAGGGTGGAGCAGGCATCAGCCTCAGGACCCCTAGGCCAATGCTTGTCCCCCTTCTCTATACCACGCTTATCACATGACCTGACTATCCTTCAGGATGGAACTCAAACCCAGCTTCCTATGTGCCGTCTTCCAATACAGAAAATAAATTATTTGTTCATTCTCTGAAATGCATTTCCTCATTTCAGGAAACCATATGCATTGAGCTAAACACATGAAGACATGTTCAGATATTATTTAGTAGCTGTGTCCATAATCATCAATAGTCATGCCTTATTTCTTCCCTGAACTCATTAATTCATCTCTTCAAACGTTCTTAAAAGCCTGTTTCTTCCCAGGCATTGTGCCAGACCCAAGGAAACAAAAATGAATGAGACAGGCTTTCTGCCCTCAAAGGGCTTGTGCTCTAGTGCTGTGGCTTTCCACCTCTTCATTTGCTTATTTACTTACATATTTTAGAGACAAGGTCTTGCTCTGTCACCTAGGGTAGAGGGTGGTGGTGCCATCATGGCTCACTGCAGCCTTGACCTCCAGGGCTCAAGTGATCCTCCCTCCTCAGCCTTCCCAGTAGCTGGGACTACACGCTCATGCTACTACCCCGGGTAATTTTTTTTTTTTTTTAAGAAATGGGTCTCACTGTGTTGCTGATCTCCAACTCCTAGGCTCAAGCCATCCTCCCACCTTGACCTTCCAAAGTGCTGGCATTATAGGTGTCAGCCACCATGCCCCACCCTTTTCTACCTCTTTTGGCCATGACCCACTTTATATCTGACATGGTGACCCAGCACGTGCACACATACAAACGCGCTCCCCTCTGAAAAACTTCATAAAACAACATTTGCCATACCATATGCGATGCACTTTGATAATGTCTTGTCTTTTAAAATTCTCTTTTATTTCATTTTTTTATAAGATGCTATTTGTAACCCTCTAAATTGATTTCACCAAAAACTAGTGGATCATGACCCACAGTTTGCAAACCACTCATCTAGTGAGACTGTGAAATAACATAGACCAGAGGTCAGGAAACACTTTCTGTAAAGGACCAGATAGTAAATATTTCAGACTTTCTAGGCCAAGTGGTAAAATCAAGGGTACTATGGAGAAACTAACAAGAGAAAAAAATTCCTTTGCCAAATAAACTTTACAGACAAAATTAAAAATGTAATAAATATTGAGTATAATTTCTTGTAACACAGGCTTACTAATGAGAAGCACAGAATTCAGTTATGGACACTGAAATTTGAACTTCATAACACTTATCACAAAGTATTCTTCTAATTTTTCTCAATGATTTAAAATGTAAAAACCATTTTTTGCTTTGCAGGCATATGAAAAGAGGCAACAGACCATAGTTTGCCAACCCCTGACTTAGAGTAAGCCCAGTTTTCATTGATAATGTTAAAATTTCAATGGTTTTCATTTCAATGCCGGGCATGGAGAAAGACCCAGAAAAATGTAGATATCTAAATAACTGAGGAACCTTAAACAAGTGGTGAGTTCAGCCCCATCATCTCCATCAACCAATGAAGAAACAGAGACGGAGGGGAAATGTGACTCCAAGCCTCCAAACCCAGGGCTAGTTGTACTACAGCCATCTAAGCTGTGACAATGTCCTAACTGGGATGATCACAACATGGAGACCTAGATCAGTTCTGGAGCAAGCAAACATTCACTACTCCAGAGGCACCAGCAGAGATGACTATGCCTTCCAATAAAGAAATTTTATTTTGGAATGTGCAGGTTACCAAAAAGTGCCAAAGCCAATCCTCCCTTCCTCTTGACATAACACTGATCACCTACAGGGTGCTTGGATCTTAAAGCGGCTGAACTGTCGTTACCAGGCTTGAACATAAGTTACCACCAAACCTCATTCACAGGTAAGTCTTCACAGCGTAACTAGTATTAAGTGGGAAGACAAACCACACCATTCAAAGTCTCCACATATATACCCCCACTTTCCTGTGCATTTGGCCAAGTGCCCAAGCAACTAGAAGGAACAGCAGGGCTCTCAAGGTTTGGGTGGCAGCTACAAGCTACGACTCAGCCTCCCAAGACTGGCTTGAGTCGACGTGCATATGCTCTTCCTGAGGGCAATCATTCACACAGACAAAACATAGCATTCCTAACTGCAGGTATATTTAAGTTCAATAATACACAATAGGAGGTCCACAGCTACTCAAGGCCTTTAAGGACACATGTGCTGCACTTGAGAGTGAGAAGGCCCATGGCAGGAGATGATTAAAATATATCCAGCATGTAAATATGTTATCTTGTCCTCTTGCTAAGGCTTCAGGAACCAAGGGTGTTACCTCTAGAATGTGGGCTCAATGTGAGCTAAAATAACACTTCTCTTCGCTTCAGACTGAATGCCTGGCACTCTGGTCTATGAATTCTTCCAAACATGAACCCCAGAGCTACAGCATGTATGAGCACTGTCACAAAGCCCTGGCAATGTTGGCAATTTCAACTCAGATGATCTCTATGACAGTAGAGATACTGGTCTTTAAACAAAAGCACACACAAACACACTTAAACTCAACATACCAATTCAAAGCATAGGCAGACAGTTGCCATGGTCAAAAAGTACATGTAACAATGTAAACAAATTTATTATTACCAGTAGATAGTTTGCATTTTGAAATGACTTACTACAGAGTTCCTCACTTCTGCCTTAGGGTATTCAGGATCCCAATAACGCTTATTTTGAATGAAGAAAGGCTCAACTGTAAAATTATAAGTTATTTTTCATAGTTCATTAATAGCAAGATAAAGCAATATCTTGTCTCAAGCTCTATATGAGAGTTTCACTGCTTTCTTATAGGTTGTATGTTTTTTCCCCTCCAGTTTGGTCTGAAAATGAACAGATACATACAACACACATGCGTGCTCACTCGTGCGTATGGACACACAGACGCACACAATGAAAAGAGATACAGCTTCACAGACCCAACGTCTCTGGCACTAAATGTGAAGCTCTAGGCAAATAGACCATGAGGATTTAAGCAGATGTTGACAACTCCCTAAGTGAAAATTCTACAAAGAGAACTCATTGTTTAATTGATCATAATTCAACATTCATAATAATTGTAGGATGCTTTTCAGAGTTCACAAAATGGTTTTACTTAGGCCAACCCTGGAAAGAAAGCATTACCATCTTCATTTCACAAACTGGGGAAATGAGGTAAAAAACAGAGAGTTCTCAATCTTTTGGTGGTAGTCAAGGGTCCAAAGGATCAAGGTGAGAAGCCTGGACTGTGCTTCCAAGTGAAGGAAGACCTGTAAGGGTATGTAGGCCAAGATCTATGCTAGCAAGGACCCAAGAAGTAAAAAGGAAGAGAAGGAAGGCAAAGAAGTAGAATTGGATGATACAGGGTAGGGTCAGTGAAGTTCTGCCAATAGGGAAAAAAAGTGTCTACGCGGCTGATGTCAGAAAACAAATTGTAATATGTCATTATGAAAGTTGGATGCACCCTAAGGAGTAGAATTGGAAGATAGCAAGGTCAAAAGCCATAAAGCTTTTCATTCTCCTGCAGATCCACATAATCTGCTAGGTAGCAAACAGGGTGATAAGGCAGTTAGGGCTACTGCAAGATGAGTGGGGGACAAAAAGGAAAAATAAAAATGCTATCCTGCACTAGCTGTGCCCCAAGGCTGATATCATGTTATAGGAGCACAGGGAACTGATGTGTCTACATATCCTCCCCATTCTTGCACGCCCTTACTTCTTCAGAAAAAGAAGTGCATTCAGCAGAATCACAACACATGCACTTTGTTTGTGCTTATTAAATAAAAAGAAAGGATCACCTTCAACTATATTAATGATGGACTGGTGGATGAAGGATGCCTGTGAAAATTCACAACATCTGTTTGCTCCACTCTCTTCTCAGCATGCTGCACCTATTTCTCATGCTTAATGATGCTCAGCCACTCTGCAAGTTTTACGAACAAATGTGTGTTTAGCCACATTCATCATTCTGAATGAGCATTCTTGATGAAGCCTCCACTGGCCTGTTTCGCTCTTTCTGCTACACTTTAACAAATGACAACTGCTCTATGTATTTTTCATTTGTTAAAAATAAAAACCTAAGTGAAAGATAGGCCTGAAGGATTTTTTCCCCTTCCCTTTGACTCCCCCAAACCCTCCAGAGCGACCATCCATTGTATTTCTCCATCCACCAACTTGCCCACAGTCTTTGGGGTTGGATTGCCACCGGCCACATCAAGTTATGCTCTCCCACCTACTAGAATCCATGGATTGTGACTCCTTTCCTGATCATCTACCACTCTTGGAATTTCTGTCATGCAATGCAGTATTTAAATATACATCTTCACTCTTCACTGGGCAGGACTTTAAACCAATAGGTTGGCAAGAAACCAGGAAATAGTCTTTGTATTACCAAGAATGCTTAAAACATAGGCGATCACAATGTAGGAAACAAATAAATACTTGTTGAATTAAGAAGTAGTAGCTCTTTCCAGGTCTCCTGAAGAAAGCCAAGATGCAGGCTTGGTTTTGACAAACAAGGCAATATTTACATTATCATAAACTCAGACACTTCAACCAAAGCAAGAGGCTTGACTTTTTCATCTCTGAAAAAAACTTGAACTCAGTCTGGATGACCCACATAAATCAGGTCAAGCCAGCTAGAATCCAGGAGTTCAAAGCTGGCAAAAATATGAAAATATGTCAAGAAATAATCTTTCAGAATTTATTTTCAAGTGATTGTTTTATTCTGGTCATTTAATTAGAAGCGTGAAAAGCAAAAAAACAAAAAAATTTTCCCTGTATAAACTATTCAGAATCGTTGGAAATCATATTTCATAAGATGATACATGATACATTTTTCTCTGGATTTGCAATGCTGGATATTATATTAGTATTTGTATTGCATTTGACTCAGCATGCATTGCAAAGCACTTTACAAATGAAATAATCATATTATATATTCGATAAAGCTATGCTCATATATCACCAGTTTTAATCACAGTAGTTTCTGGCTTTTCCCCTACTTGATAATGTTACGGATATTTGAAAAAGAGAACATTTCAGTCATCAGATTTAGTTGATTTTCCTGCCCCTAACCTTCTTTAAAATGCCCCTTTAGTCATTGTGGTTTTTATATATACTTCATTTACTGAATTGAAAATACATTTCAATTCCGTTGAAAAACAAGCTTCTGAGATCAGGTACAAAAAGCCTTTAGGACATGTCTATCCAACAACAAAAAAAGCTAACTAAACCTTAGCAGACACAGTTAAGAAATTGGTAAAAGAGTAAAAATCAAGAAATCTTAACCAGAAAGCCATCACCATCACACAAGTATTTACTAAGGTCCTACTCCACAGATTCCCTGAGAACCATGGTCCACACCAAGGAACCTTGGATTTTTTTTTTAATTTTTATGTGTAAATAATAGATAGTAAATATCCATGGCACACATGAGATATTTTGATACAGACATACAATGCATAACAATCACATCAGGGTAGATGGGGTATCCATCACTTCAAGCATTTATCCTTTCTTTCTGTTATAAACAATCCAGTTATACTCTTTTGGTTACTTGGAATTCTTGATCCTTCAAATCCACATGTGTCCTAAGCTTGGTTGAGGACAAAATTTAAAACATGCATTACAAACAAATGTAAATTAATTTTGAACTGGAACCATTTTTTTGTCCATTCTATTTTCTAACAACTAAAATGAAAGATATGACAATTGTCCTATAGACAAACATGAAAATGTTCGACATTTTTAAGACCTTAAAACCTGAAAGTGTTTGATCATTCAAGGACTCGCTCAAATTCTTTTCCCTCCTCAAAGATCTCCCCAACCACTCCAGCTTACAGAAAGCATCCTCTTCTCTGAAGTACAGGAGTAGTGACTATCTGCATCACATAATTTAACCCCACCTAATACTATTGCTCATGATTATTTTGCTATATTCTCTCCACAATTAGAATATGGTTTTACTAAGGCTTGGAGTTTCAAGCCTTATACATCTCTTACTTCAACACTCACCACTATCTTGAGGACTAAGCCATCTCTATCTCTATCAATATCTATGTCTACAATATCAGTATATCAATATAGATTTCTATGGACACTAATTTATATTTTATGTACCCAGTGAGTCTATGCTTACATGTACAGTTAGATATTTTTTCTATTCATTCTTTCTACACATATTAAGCCCTCCTCTCCAGCTTTATGTACTATGAGAGATGCAAAGATAAATAAATATCTCAATGACATTATAATGCACTTGAGAGAAAGCATGCATTTAAATTCCTACTGGGGCCAATGCTGTTAAAAAAATTAAAGACTGAAAATTCAACAGGAGTTTAAGAGAAAGAAAAGATCATTTGGAGAGAGAGGAAATAAGAGGGTTTATTCAAAAGCAGGGTATTTAAGCAGATCCTTGAAGGACAGAGAAGTTTGTGAGCAGGTAAAAATGTGGACAAGAATTTCCAGGCATAGGAAATAACATGAGTAAAATTACAAAGGCTCAAAGGTAGGATGCTCATTTGTGTGCTGAATAGAAGATTCCTCTTTTAAAAAACACAGGATTTAACCTAGCCTTGCAAAGCAGTTTAGAAAATCCTAAGGCCTACCAGAGGGACTGCTTTTCAAATTTTCATCATCATACTTACTGCCCTTTAGCAACAACAGAAATATTGTATATGAGTCCCCAGTGGTATAGAGTCCCAGAGGACAAACTGAAAAACTAAATGTCCTCTTCTGAATCCTCCTAGACTCAGTGCTTAAATTCCTTGACCTGATTTCTTTGAGGCCTCTTCTTCAGTTAATTTCCATGGTTTGCTTGTGGAGGACTTAGTATCAGACATCACCTCTAACTCTCTTGAGCTCTGTAACATGTGTTGGCTGCAGCAGCCTTCTGTGCAGCTGCAAGAATCTAGCAAAAGCCAATGCACATTTTCTCCAAAGGACCTGCTTTCTCCTATTGGAGACACAGACCTTTGGAAAACCTTCCCATCCTTTCTCAGCCATAACTTCCACCCTAGAGAACGTAAGAAACCCTTTACTCAGACCTCAGATTTGACCATTTAAGTTGCCCTGAACCCCTGCACTAAAAGAGTGAGGGGTTTTTTTTCTCTTATTCAGTGCAAGTGCCTTATAAGAGAAACTGTGCTTGACAATGCTTTTCCATTGAGTTTGATGGGCATCTACTGTATGTAAAAAGCCCATAATCTGACAAGAACAACAACAGTAAACTAAGTCACCTCAACTGAACTTAGCACTGAACTGCAGCAACATTTTGGCTAATTCACTCTAAACTGTTCAGCAACTAAAACTCACCATCTCTTATTTCTAAAGAAGCACTTAATTGCAGTGAAAGCCCAGAACCAAAGAAGCATAACAGTAGAGAGTCCTGAAGCGCCTTGGCTATCACTCAGCTTAATCCCTTCATTTGATGACTGAGGAAATTGAGGCCCAAAAAGGCAAAATGGCTTGATCTAAGGCATAAAACCTTATAGTAGCCCAAGCGGGACTGAAATCTAGGTTTCTAACTCCCAAGTTAGTTCCTTCCACAACTACATGCTGTCTATCAACCTAAAAGTTGGGAGAACTGAAATAATAGCAGTGTGGTAGGCTACATAACACCACCTCAAATACATTCATGAATCTTCAGAACCTGTGAATATCACTTCATACGGAAAAAGGGACTTTGCAAATGTGACTGAGTTAAAGTTCTGGAGATGAAGGGATTACCCTGGATTATCTGGGTGGACCCAATGTCATCACAATAGTCCTTATAAGAAGGATGCAAGAGGAATCAGTCAGAGAAAACAGTGATATAGTAATGAAAACAGTAAACTGAGAGATGTGCTTTGAACAAGGAGGAAGGGGCCACAAGACAAGGAATACAGGTGGTCACTAGATACTGGAATGCATGGGAAACAGACTTTTCTCTCAGAGGCTCTCAAAAGAAAGATCCTTCCCATCACCTTAATTTTAGCCCTGTATGCCTCACTTTGAACTTCTGACCTCCAGAACTACAAGAGAACAAATTTGTATTAAGTGTAGGCTACTAAGTTTGTGGAAATTTGTTGCAATGACAATAGAAAACAAATATGGACTTTATACTTATAAATAGAGTGCTGCTATAACAAATACCTAAAACAGTAGAAGTGGTTTCGGAATTTGATAATAAGTAGAAGCTGGAAGAATTTTGAGGAGCATGATAGAAAAAGCTTACATGGGCTTGAACAGACTGTTAGTAGAAATATTGGCATGAATGACAACTCTGGTAAAGACTCAGAAGGAAGCGAGGACTGTCACAGAGAAACCAACACTGTCTTAGAGAATACCCAAATCATCATCAACAGACTATTGGTGGCAGTATGGATGTTAAAGCCACTGCTGCTGAGAGCTCAGAAGGAAATAAGGAACATATCGCTGGACACTGGAAGAGGATCCTTATTTTTTAATGGCAGCATTATTTGCCGAATTGTGTCCTACAGTTATATGGAAAGCACAACTTGAAAGCAATAAAGTTGGATATTTTTCTGAAATTTCCAAGCAAAGTGTTGAAGGTCCAATCTGGTTTCCTCTTGCTGCTTATAGTGAAAGGCAAGAAGGAAAAGATAAATGGAGGGAAGGGCTGTTAATTAAAAATGAGCCAGGACTTGATGATTTGGGAAATGCTCAGCCTATTCAGATTGCAAAGGTTAAAATTAGGAGGTTGACTGCCATGAAAGCATACTCTACAAAGAAAGCCAGGGTATAAATGAACAACCTTTGGCAAATAACTCAGAAGGGTCAAAATATCAGAGTATTCTTTCACACAGAAAGCTCTTTGAAGAGATTAGGTGACTCATGAATCCCCTCAACCATCTCAACAGAAGCCAGAAATAGACATAGAATTATCCAGAAAAAGCTCTGGAGGACCCTCTTGTCTCATGGAATGAATCCTCATGACATACATTGGATACCACAAGTTTTTTGAGAATGTTATACTAGCATAAATACTGTCAGCTTAGAATAAAAGGGATAAAAAGGATAAAATGAAAGAAGGTTGTAAAGTAGGCAAGTTCTACAGACAAGAAACCGGCTGATAAAACTACCTCTGCTGCAAACACATCCTACCTTCATGAAAAAGGAAGGATGACCCAGAGGGTGGAGCCTCAAGCCCAGAGTGTAGAAGCTCAAACCCAGAGCGCAGGTCCTCAAGTCACAGAGAATTATTCC
Organism: Papio anubis; assembly: GCF_008728515.1. Classification (NCBI taxonomy): domain Eukaryota; kingdom Metazoa; phylum Chordata; class Mammalia; order Primates; family Cercopithecidae; genus Papio; species Papio anubis. The sequence goes on along the minus strand of NC_044986.1, from coordinate 72,487,419 downwards.
CAGGTCCTGAAACCTAAAGAAGCTTGCCCTGCCACATATAAAATTGCTTGGGACTAGTGACTGACTCCTTTTTCTTCTCACTTTATCCCTTTTAAAATGGAATGTCTATAACCAGTCTCCTGTGCCTGTTCCATCGCTGTATTTTGGGGGCAGATAACTTATTTCTGATTTTACAGGTCCACAGATGAAGAGTAATTTTCCCCAAGAATGGATTATACTTAGAGGCTCACGCATACTTGATTTAAATTATTGAGATCATGAGATCTGTTATTTTTAGCTGATGAGATGTAGATGAGCTTTTAGACTTGAAGCTGTAATGGCTGAAACTTTTGGTGACCTTGGGATGGGGTGAATGTATACTTCATGTAGGACTGATGTGAATTTTGGAGGGATGGAAGGAGAATATATCTGTGTTATTTTTGACCGCTAAGTCTGTTGCAAATTGTTACAGCAGCAATGGGAAACTAACCTAAGCAAAAAGAGAAGAGATCATCAAATGAGGAAAAGGTTCCAATCACAAATAATCTTACTCATGGAGAGATCACAGACCTTGAAAGTACCAGTGAACAAGCTACATCTTCTTGCTACACCACCCTAATAGGCAGAGACCTTAGAGTATGGGATGCTCTTCAGGGTGTCTTTCAGGCTTTAATGCATGGTTGCAATATCCCTACAAAACCTTTCTGTTTCTTGTACCAGTCAGGTGATCCATGATGTGCCAAAAATAGGATAACTATGTTTTCTGATTAAAATTAGGATGCATTAGACAATGTTTTTTGTGCTATTTTCTGGTGCAAGGGGCTGGCTGGGAGATTCTAAAACTAGACATCAAGTTGTTGAGATTTTCTTGACATTTCAATAATTTAGAGGATAAAAGGACAACATATTTTAAAATGAGATAGCCACAGAAAACCTGTGATATGTGATCACCTTATTTAGCCAGGAAACTAGGGAGAGTATGTGAAATGGTTTGACCCTGTGTCCCACCAAAATCTCATGTAGCTCCCATAATTCCCAAGTGTCGTGGGAGGGGCCCAGTGGGAGACAATTGAATCATGGGAGCAGGTCTTTCTCGTGTTGTTCTCATAATAGTGAATGGGTCTCAGGAGATCTGATGGTTTTAAAAATCGAAGTTTCTCTGCACAGCCTTCTCTTTGCCTGCTGCCATCCACGTAAGATTTGACTTGCTCCTCCTTGCCTTCTGCCATGACTGTGAGGCTTCCCCAACCACATGGAACTGTATGTCTAATTAAACCTCTTTCTTTTGTAAATTGCCCAGTCTCAAGTATGTCTTTATCAGCAGCATGAAAACAGATTAATACAGTAAATTGGTACCAAGAGTGGGATGCCCCTGAAAAGATACCTGAAAATGTGGAAGTAACTTTTGAACTGGGTAACAGGCAGAGGTTGAAATAGTTTGGAGGGCTCAGAAGAAGACAGGAAAATACGGGAAATTTTAGAAATCCCTAGAGACTTGTTGAATGACTTTGACCAAAATGCTGATAATGATATGGACAATCCAGGCTGAGGTGGTGTCAGATGAAGATGAGGAACTTGTTGGGAATGGGAGCAAGGGTGACTTTTGTTATGTTTTAGTAAAGAGACTGATGGCATTTTGCTCCTTCCATAGAGATTTGTGGAACTTTGAACTTGAGAGAGATGATTTAGGGTATCTGGCAGAAGAAATTTCTAAGCAGCAAAGCCTTCAAGAAGTGACTTGGGTGCTGTTAAAGGCATTCAGTTTTAAAAAGGGAAACAGAGCATAAAAATTTGGAAAATTTGCAGCCTGATGATGCAGTAAAAAAGAAAATCCCATTTTCTGAGTAGCGATTCAAGTCAGCTACAGAAATGTAAGATGGAACCAAATGTTAATAGCCAAGATAATGGGGACAATGTCTCCAGAGCACGTCAGAGGTCTTCATGGCAGCCCCTCCCATCACAGACCCAGAGGCCTAGGAGAAAATGGTTTCATGGACTGGGCCCAGGGTCCCCATGCCATGTGCAGTCTAGGGACTTGGTGCCACTTCAGCCATGACTAAAAGGGGTCAAGGTACAGCTCGGGCTATATTCAGAGGATAGAAGCCCCAAGCCTTGGCAGTTTCCACGTGGTGTTGAGCCTGCAGGGGCACACAAGTCAAGAAATTAGGTTTGGGAACCTTCACCTAGATTTCAGAAGATGTATGGAAATGCCTGGATGCCCAGGCAAAAGTATGTTGCAGGGGTGGGGAGCTCATGGAGAACCTCTACTAGGACAATGTAGAAGGGAAATGTGGAGTTGGAGCCCCCACACAGAGACCCTACTGAGGCACCACCTAGTGGAGCTGTGAGAAGAGGGCCATTATCTTCCAGACCTCAGAATGGTAGATCCACCAACAGTTTGCACCATGCACCTGGAAAAGCTGCAGACACTCGATGTCATCCTGTGAAAGCAGCCAGGAAGGGTGCTATACCCTGCAAAGCCACAGGGGCAGAGCTGCCCAAGACCATGGGAGCCTACCTCTTGCATCAGTGTGATCTGGATGTGAGACATGTAGTCAAAAGAGATCATTTTGGAGCTTTAAGATTTGACTGCCCTGGCCAGGCATGATGGCTGACGCTTGTAATCCCAGCACTTTGAAAGGCTAGGGTGGGCGGATCATGAGGTCAGGAGATCAAGACCATCCTGACTAATACAGTGAAACCTCGTCTCTACTAAAAATACGAAAAAAATTAGCCGGGCGTGATGGCGGGTGACTGTAGCCCCAGCTACTCAGGAGGCTGAAGCAGGAGAAAGGCATGAACCCGGGAGGCAGAGCTTGCAGTGAGCTGAGATCGCACCACTGCACTCCTGCCAGCCTGGGTGACAAGAGTGAAACTCTGTCTCAAATAAAAAAGAAAAAAAAAATATTTGACTGCCCTGCTGGATTTTGGACTTGCATGGGGCCTGTAGCCCTTTTCTTTTGGCTAATTTCTCCCACTTAGAATGGCTGTATTTACTCAATTCCTGCACTCCTATTTTGTCTAGGAAGTAACTAACTTGCTCTTGATTTTACAGGCTCATAGGTGGAAGGGACTTGCCTTGTCTCAGATGAGACTTTGGATTGTGGACTTTTGAGTTAATGCTGAAATGAGTTAAGACTTTGGGAGACTGTTGGGGAGGCATGGTTGGCTTTGAAATGTGAAGGTATGAGATTTGGGATGGGCCAGGGGCAGAATGATATAGTTTGACTCTGTGTCCCCATCCAAATCTCTTGTAGCTCCCATAATTCCCATGTGTTATGGGAGGGACCTGGTGGAAGATGATTGAATCATGGGGGCAGGTCTTTCCCATATTGTTCTCATGATAGTGAATGGGTCTCACGAGATCTGATGGTTTTAAAGACAAGTTTCTCAGCACAATCCCTCTCTTTGCCTGCTGCCATCCACATAAAATGTGACTTGCTCCTCCTTGCCTTCCACCATGATTGTGAGGCTTCCCCCAGACACATGGAACTGTAAGTCCAATTAAACCTCTTTCTTTTGTACATTGCCCAGTCTCACGTATATCTTTATCAGCAGCGTGAAAACAGACTAATACAGTGTACTAATGTACATGGAATCTCAGAATCCAAGTTCACCAAAATGCAGGCACTTGGAGACAGGGCCCAAATCCCTGGCATACACAAAGATCAGCAGGAGATGTAGAGTCAAGTCCAGTGGAATAATGCAAAATAATGACCATCTCTACCTCCTGAGCATCTGCTGGATTACTAGAGCTTCACACAGGCCATTTTGCTCACAACAGCCCCTCAAGGGAGGGTAGATGGGGAAATGGACATTTAAGGTCATTAGATATATTTTCCCAAGTAATGCTCATAAGCAGGTAAGTGGCTGACATAGAGTTCAAAAATGCTTCCCACTGCATCATGCTGCAAAATAACTTGATCCAGTGATAACTAATCAGAGAAAATCTATGATGAGAGGAGGTGGAAGGAGAGAAGCCCTTTCACTTGGGATGAACAGATGCTTATAAAGTGAATAGCAGAAAAACATCTTTTCACAATGAAGTAAACCAAATAAATCTGGGATACAAGCAGTCAACTGACATCTCTCAGCAGCAAAAAAAAAAAAAAAAAGTGACCTATTCAAAAATGTATGCATTCAACATCTCCTCAACAAACATTTGTTTTGCAGGCCATGTGCTGAGCATGGTACCAACCAAAATTTGCCATAAGACAGTATCCCTTACCCCAAAGAATATACAAGCCAGGGGAAGAATAGATCAACTTAATTAACATATCTGAATCTTCCTTCAAACCTAAGATATTTCATGAATGCTTTGGAAGTGTTACTAACATATTCTAAGGGAAAAAACAGGAATAAATAAATATATTTTATTCCTTAAAATAACAGAATTGACCTTGAAAGTTGACTCAGAACGCCAGATTTAGGTAAAATAATAAAGCAGAAAAACATTATTTTTTAACATCCTAGAATTTTTCCTTTTTTCTTTCCAAAAAGTGATTTTTAAAACTGTATTCTCAGAATTGAGGCCAGTAGCGAGAAGCTGCAGGACCACAGACAGCCCATTAAAACAAAGACAACTGTTCTCCCGAGAGCTATGCAGCCATGATCCAGGCTGTGTCACTCCTTACCACTGGAAGGGTTCAACTGTTCGGCTGGCCTCGGGTGGATGCCTGCTTTGGTGTGGGGCTGAAGTATTGGGCTGGCCTTGGGTGGATACCTGCTTTGCTGTGGAGCTGAAGAGGATGGCCTCGTATCTCTGGGATTCTACTGGAACATCATCTCATGGGAAGGGCTCAGCAAACCATCTAGAGCATTCAGCTCCAGCAACATTTAAAGGTCCATTTTGCCAAGACTAACTTTTGAATCTTGTGCTAAAAGTCATCCCATAACACAGAATCTAGATAACACTTGTTCTCTAAATAGAGCTGAACTAGTCCTTCACCTTGACTGGCTGCAGCAACTAAGAAAAGCCTGCAGGCTGAACGGCAGGGACAGCTGACCCAGAAGGCTTTTCCCACCCCCTTGTTTCCCCAATTCCACATCTCACTTATCTCTCTGGCTGAATAAATTATAAGAAATACCTCTCTCAAAGACCTACAATAAAAAGAGATTCAAGAGGACAACACTGAAGTGGAGCAGCATTCATGAGAACTCTGAGATGGAAATTCCCAGTCAGCCTTAATGCTGGAGAATTTACTTTAGGATGTAAAAATAACACCTACCGCTATATTTCTTCACTTTATTTGCTCTCCTCTGCAGAGATTACTGCTGTGTGCGCAGCGTCATAAGAGTAGAGAAGGTCAGGTTGACAAAACTTCTTGGTGGGGAATAATCTTTAGTCTTCCAAATATATATGCCTTGCAACTTCCAGGCCACAAAAGCAAACTCTGGTTTGGAAAATGCCAAGTCCCATCTCCAAGGAAACTCAATAACATCCAAATGGCCCCAAGATCACATTTGTGTGGTTATAATAAATCATTAAAAACGTTAAGGAATAATTCAGATTGAAAGAGCTTTCAAGGTTGTTAATGTTTTCTTTTCCTCCTAGTTTTGGCAGACAATATAAACCTCAGTAAAGAAAATGCCTGCTAAATAAAATAGAAAAATTACAAAATTGGACCTCGTTGAACTTGCTTTTCACCTACCACAACTCCTTAAGAAAATGATAATATTTATGCAGCAAAAAGATATTTCTTAGCTTCTCTGTTGAAGAGAATTTACTTATTTTCAGGTCTGAGATAGTTAGGGATCATTCTAAATAATCATTTTTTTTTTCCGGGGGAGCAGTATCCTCTCAAACCAAACATAAAAACAATTTAAAAGTTTGGGCAGGTTTCAAAGGAGACAGTATAGGGCACACAAGGAGTGCTATTCAACACATCAGTCCCAAGACTACATTTAAAAGCCAGAAATGAAAATGGGGTTGAAGAATGTACAAGCAAAGTTACTGCATTCCCCAAAGATAATTGCCCATCAGCAATGCCGGCTCTTACGGTACAGTTCTAAGAAAGCCCAGACCCTCCAAAGAATTCCAGCTCATCCTGGAATTAAGGCCCCACTGCAGAATGTTACAACAGCTGGAACACCAAAGATCACCATCTTTCAGACCTCATATGAAGCCACTGCATGATAAACAAATTCAATAAAATTACGAATTGGCAAACTGTTTGCAACAAATGTTATTTCCTGGATAACAAGATGGATAACGTACATTCTGCAACATATGCAAGGAATTATTGAAAACAGATGTAAATGTTCTCAAACTCAAGTCTTTCTTTGGCACAAATCTGAATATGTTGATTTTTACACTTTGCTTTACAGCAGTGCCTCAAAGTCCCTCAAACACTAACCCTTGTACTGAGCAGAAGACATTTTAGGAAGAGGTTTGTGTTGTCCTCCACTATTTCATAAAACTTGTAATGAGGAGGGTGTTCATTCCAAACACCTTTCCATAAGAGACTAAATAAAACTTTGAATCCTGTATAAAAAAGCACAAGCAAGAAGAAAATACAAACAGAGGATGGCAATTGTGTCTAAATGTCTCCAGGTCTAAAAGTCCTCTGTTAACATTCCCCTCCTATAAAGAAGGCTCATGACACACCCATTTCAACAACTAAGACGTCCTTCCCTGAGTGAAGTGTGCCACCTCCACATAAGGTCTCTTGTTTATTCCTCTGGTACCTCCACTGGCTCACCTACGTTGCAAAAGCGCCGTGCCACCCCATTCTACCTGCTGCACAATCAAGACTTTTCTAATTTTGAGAAAAACAGTCCCCTGAGCATGCCCAAAAACACGCAATGTGCAATCATCACATTTTGGAAATGGGGGCCCAGGGAGGTATTTTCCATGAAAAGTAATTTACATTTTTCAGCTACAAACGCATCTTTTCTTCTAAGAAGAATCATCTGCACAACAGACTTGTATCTGAAAATAGAAGGCTGGATTTATGCAAAAATGATCTCAGGGGATCATCACAGAAACACAAAAAAGTAATTTTCTGCCAAAATTATACAGAGCGCTCACAAGAGATGTTTTTCAAATATGACCACTAAACACATAAAATATACAAATGAAACAGAATTAATACAAACCAAGAGTTCTTTAGTGATCTTAAAGAGCTTAGAGATGTCAGACAAAACATTAGAATAAAATTCTTGAGAGTTTAAAAATTACAGACATGTCAAAACCCATATATTTCACGTTAAAAAGAATATCTTTTGCTTTTGCAAGGACTGGCCTCTCTAGTTTATTTAAATATGCCACAAATGCATTGGGCAGTAAAGTTAATTCCCTAAAATTCCCAAAGTGCATTAATCTGCCCAGATATAAAACTGCTGCTATCACTTCAGTAGATGTGAATGAGTTGAAATATCAAACTTCATAGTTAATAGTTTAAAAAAAAGAGCCCCACAGGCCCAGAATCTTAAAACCAATTAGGAGTGTCAGCCTCAGCAAAGTGTCTTAACATGGACACTGACCTAGACCATTTGCAAATTGACAAAAACACCAAAAGTCATTTTTAATTACTCTACCCAAAAAGAAACCAGCAGTTGCAAGTAACTTGGTGTCTGCACACACAGGCAGAAAGGTAGAAGGCAAGAGCTCCGGGCCAGAAACTGAGATACTTGCATTCTTAGCACCAGTCCTGCACTTAACTAGTATTTGACATTTGGCAATTCATTAACCTATTTGAGGCCCCAGCTTCTTCATTTCTGGGAGAAGAAAGAGTTATATCAAAAAGTCTCCTACGATTCCTTTTGGCTTTGATATCCAATAAGTAGCCGATAAATCACAGTAGGATTAAGCAAGAGTCACCCCTTAATAATTTTTGAGGAGGTCAAATTCCACCTATGTTATAAGAATGAACCAAGAAGCACTTCTGAGGCCCCCAAAAGCCATATGGCACTTTTTCTTTTACTAGATGATTGGAAATAAGCTCCATTTTATAGACTAGAAAGGGAATAGGAGACAGAGAAAGTCCCACCTCTATTTGTCTTGACTTTGACGTTCCACATGCAGCCGCTGTTTATGTTGGCTGTCATCCTTTGACTTCCACCATAGTTTGCAGCACGGGGGTCACTGGGTAACCTCCGCCTTCAAGAGTCTTATGGGCTCTCAACCCCCAGGCCAACAGTGCCTATGTATCTGGCTGGCTTTCTCTGACAGTTTCCAGCACTTGGCAAGAGAAGATCGAAAAGATGCAGAATAATGTCAACTCGAATAGTAATCTGTTAGGTGAATGGTTCTGTAGCTTACTACACAAGAGTAGGTTATGGTTTCATATATCATGTTCAATGTGCAATAGATATTTTCTTCAACCATTCATATTAAACTGGTATAAATGTTTTTATTCCTTGCCACATTTCTGGGTGGTAAGCTCGGGCTCTCCCAGGAATTCGTTTGCTTTAAAATGCCATGCATCTCCAGGCAGCCTTACCTCATAAAAAATGGGCACGTCTTCTAAATGAATTTCCCCTTTTTTGCAGTTAATAACTAACCAACACAGCAGAAATACACCATGTGTGAAGCCCTGTTTACTATAGGTGGTAAATCACGTGCCTAGCATCCTGTAATTCATTCTGGATACTGTAACTCCATTCACTGTAATATGCTTTGCCCTGTGTTGGCAGGCATTAACACCACCCAAAGTTTATAGAAAAACTGATTCTGATTCAGGGTCTTGTCTTAGAAAATATATTTATTTTGGGAGAAGAAAGTGGGAAGAGATTTTTAAGGAGGCGTCACACCAAAGCTTCTGATTACCCTCCAGTGGCCTGTGCCCACAGGGCGGTTTCAGGCATGGGCTATGGTCTAGGCAAGATAAGTTCCAGCCTCTTGTGCCTTCTATCCTGTGTTCCACGTCTCCTTTCCAGTCTTCTCCCTTCCCCAAAGCTTATGGTGTCAGCTGATAATGAAGGTGTTAGGTCTACACGCCTCCTTGAAACAGGTTCTTGGTGATGAAACCCTTTGGGTCTAAAAAATCTTTACCACCCCAAATTATTTAAATGTACTATGGCTGTTCACTGTGGTCAGTGGGCCTCTTAAGTCAGTCCATATGGTTGTCCCTACCTTTTAGCCCTTACTCTGTGTCTCCGCTGGAAAACCTTTAGAAATGCATGAATCAGTAGCAAAGTCTTCATAGTCTTCCACTGGGTGGTAAAAAGCTCCAAACCTGCCTTCTATGCAGAGCCAATATGCTGGCTCTCCAGTCCCTCTTTCCAGGCTCTTAGCAGGAGGGGAATGAAGGTTTACAGCCTGTTTAGAGAAAGTAGTTTAGGAATAAGGGGGAGCACAAGCCAGAAGCACTTCTAAAATATCAGGAAAATCCTTGGTTCTCTCTCCCTTACCTAAGAGTGTGACCTACAAGAGTAAGAATCAGGGTTTCCTAGATTGATATTAGGTCCTGCTAAGTCTTCCAGAATTCTTTAGAGTTCAGCAACCTTCTTTTGTCAAAGTCCAGATGATAAATGTTTTAGGCTTTGTGAGCCATATAATCTCTGTTGCAACTAGTCAACTCTGCCACTGTAGCATGAAAACAGTCACAGCATGTGCAATACATAAACAAGTGGGCAACTTTAATTACAAAAATAGACAGTAAGCTATACTCTACTGAATCCTGATCTAGACCAGCACTACCCAATAGAAATATGAGCCAACAAAGATAATTTAAATGTTTCTAGTAGCTACATTAAAAAGGCAAAAAGAAACAGGTAGAAAAAATATTTTGATAATATATTTTATTTAGTATATCCTAAATATTATCATTTCAACATATAATCAAAATATTTTTTGAAATTAAATGTTTTGTTTTTATAGATTTAGGGACACAAATGCAGTTGTGTTACATGGATATATTGCACAGTGGTGAAATCTGGGTTTTTTAGTGCACCCGTCACCCAAATAGTGCACACTGTACCCTAGAGGTGGTATTTCATCCTTCTCCTGAAATCCTCCTATGAAGTCTCTAGTGTCTATTATCCCACTCTGTATGTCAATGTGTACCCATTGCTTAGCTCTCACTTATAAGTGAGACCACGTAGTTTTTGATTTTCTGTTTCTGAGTCATTTCACTAAGGATAATGGATGGCCTCCTGTTCAAACCATGCTGCTACAAAAGGCATGATTTCATTCCTTTTTATGGCTGAGTAGTATTCCATGGTGTGTGTGTGTGTGTGTGTGTGTGTGTATATATGTAGGTATATATGTATCTGTGTACACACACACACACACACACACACTACATTTTAATCCAATCATCCATTGATGGATACTTAGGTTGATTCTATATCTTTCTGGTAGATACCCAGTAGTGGGATTGCAGGATCAAAGGGTAGTTCTAGTTCTATTTCTTTGAGAAATGACCATACTGTTTTCCATAAAGGTTATACTTATTTACATTCTCACCAACAGTGTATGAGTGGGAATTCCCTTTACTCCGTATCCTCACTACCATCTGTTGTTTTTTGACTTTTTAATAATGGCCATTCTGACTGTTGTAAGATGGTATCTCATTGTGGTTTTAATTTGCATTTCTCTGATGATTAGTGATATGGAGCAGTTTTTCATGTTTTTTAGCCACTTACATGTCTTCTATTGAAAAATGTCTGTTCGTGTCCTTTGCCCACTTTTAAATGGGTTATTTGGTTGGTTGGTTGGTTGGTTTTGTTGTTGTTGAGTTGAGTTCCTTGTAGATGGTGGATATTAGCCCTTGGTCAGATGCATTGTCTGCAACTATTTTCTCCCATTCTGTAGGTTGTCCTTTTACTCTATTGTTTCTTTTGCTGTGCACAAGCTTTCTGGTTTAATTAAGTCTCATTTGTCTATTTTTGCTTTTGTTGTATTCTCTTTGGAGAACTTAACCATAAATTCTTTGCCTAGACCAATGTCCAGAAGAGTTTCTTCTAGGTTTTAGGATTTTAGTAGTTTGAGGTCTTTAATCCATCTTGAGTTCATTTTTTTTATATGGTAAGAGATAGAAGTCCAGTTTCATTCTTCTGCATGTGGCTCTCCAATTAGGCCAGCATTATGTATTGGATAGGGTATCAGCCAGGATAGTGGTGCATACCTGTAGTTTCAACTACTTGGGAGTCTGAGACTGGAGGACTGCTTGAGCCCAGGAGTTTGAGGCTACACTGAGCTCTTACCAGTGTACTCCAGCTTTGAGTGAAAGAGTAAGACTCTGTCTCTGGAAAAAAATAAATAAATTCTACTGAATAAGGTGTACTTACCCCCAGAGTATATTTTTGTCAACTTTGTCAAAGATCAGTTGTTTATAGGTAAGTAATTTTATTTCTGGGTTCTGTATTCAGTTTCATTTTTCCAAGGGTAATTTTTATACCAGTACCATGCTGTTTTGGTTACTATAGCCTTGTAGTATAATTTGAAGTAAAAAAGCTGATACCGCCAGCTTTGTTATATTTTTGCTTAGCGTTGCTTTGGCTATTCAGGCTTTTTTTGGTTCCATATTAATTTTAAGATTTTTTTTTTTCTAATTCTGAGAATAGTGACATTGGTAGTTTGATAGGAACTGGGTTGAATGCGTAGATTGCTTTGGGCAGTATGGTCATTTTAATTATATTGATTCTTCCATTCCAGGAGCACAAGATGTTTTTCTATTTGTGTCATCTATGAATTCCTTCTTCAGTATTTTGTAGTTATCTTTGTAGAGATATTTCACCTCCTTGATTAAATGTGTTCTTCAGTGTTTTTTTGGTAGCCATTGTAAATGGGATTCAGTCTTTGATTTGCTTCTCAGCTTAACCATTACTGGTATACAGAAATGCTACTGGTTTTTGTACATTGATTTTGCATCCTGGAACTTTACTGAAGTCATTTATTAAATCTAGGAGTCTTTTCTAGGAGGCTTTATGGTTTTCTAGGTATAATATTATATCATCAGTGAACAGAGATAATTTGACTTCCACTTTTCCAATTAAGATGACTTTTATTTCTTTCTCTTAACTGAGTGCTCTAGCCAGGACTTCCAGTACTATGTTGAATAGGAGTGGTGACAGTGGGCATCCTTGTCTTGTTCCAGTTCTTAGAAGGAATGCTTTCAACTTTTCCCCATTCAGTATCATGTTGGCTCTGGGTTTGTCATACACAACTTTTATTATTTTGAGGTATGTCCCTTCTATGCCTAGTTTGGTAAGGTTTTTCATCATGAAGAGATGCTGGATGTTATCTAATGCTTTTTCTGCATCTATTGATATGATCATATGGTTTTTGTTTTCAATTCTGTTCATGCAGTTAATCACAATGATTGATTTGTGTGTGTTGAACCAATCTTGCATCCCTGGAATAAAACCCACTTGATGACAGTATACTATCTTTTTTATGTGCTATTGGATTCAGTTTGCTAGTGTTCTGTTGAGGATTTTTGCATCTATGTTCTTCTGGGATATTGGTCTATAGTTTTCTTTTTTTGTTGTATCCTTGCCTGGCTTTAGTATCAGGGTGATGCTGGCTTTATACAATGAGTTAGGAAGGATTCCCTCCTCCTCAATTTTTGGAACAGTTTTAGTAAAGACTGGTATTAGTTATTCCTTGTATGTCTGGTAGAATTCAGCTGTGAACCCATCTGGTCCTGGAATTTTGTTGTTGTTGTTGTTGGAGGGTTTTTTATTAGTTATTCAATTTCACTACTTGTTATTGGTCTGTTCAGGATTTCTATTTCTTCCTGGTTCAACCTTGGGAGGTTGTATGTTTTCAGTAATTTATTTCCTTTAGATTTTCTAGTTTGTACACAAAGAGATGGTCACAATAGTCTCTGGTGATCTTTTGTATTTCTGTTATATCATTTGTAATGACACCTTTAACTTTTCTGATTGTGTATATATGAACCTTCTTTTTTTCTTTGCTAATTTAGTTAGCGGTCTATCAATTTCATTTATGTTTTCAAAGAACCAACTTCTCATTACACTGATCCTTTGACTCTTTTGGTCTTAATTTCATTTTGTTCTGCTCTGATCTTTGTTATTTCTTTTCTTCCGCTAGCTCTCAGTGTGGTTTGTTCTTGTTTTTCTAGTTTGTTCTTGTTTTTCTAGGTATAAGGTTAGGCTGTTAATTTGAGATCTTCCTATGTTTTTACGCAGGCATTTAATCTTTTAAAAACTTGCCTCTTGGCACTGCTGTTGCTGTATCCCAGAGGTTTTGGTATGTTATGTCTCTATTTTCATGCATTTCAGAAAATTGTTTTTTTCCACTTAATTTCATCATTGACCCAACAATCACTTATGAGCAGATTATTTAATTTCCATATGTTTGCATAGTTTTGAGGGTTCCTTTGATGTTTATCTCTCGTTCTATTTCACTCTAGTCTGAGACAGTACTTGACATGATTTCAATTTTTAAAAATTTATTGTGGCTTGCCTTGTGGCCTAGCATGTGGTCAATTTTTTGAGACTGCACCATGAGCAGATGAAAAGAATGTAGATTCTGTGGTTGTAAGGTAGAATGTTCTGTAAATGTTCATTAGATCCACTTGGTCTAAAGTCCAATTTAAGTCCAGGGTTTGTTGATTTTCTGCCTCGATGGTCAGTCTAGTGTTGTCAGTAGATTACTGATGCCCCCCTTATTATTGCATTGGTTCTACATCTATTTTTAGGTCTAATACTATTTGTTTTATGATTCTGGGCACTGTAGTATTTGGTGCATATATATTTAGAATTGTTACATCTTCTTGTCAAAATAAAAGATTACTGATGAGATATTTTACATCCATTTTTCTACTAAGTCTTTGGTGTATATTTTACACTTATGACACATCTCAATTTGCCATATTTTTGAAGTGCTCAATAGCCACATGTGGCTAGCGGTTACCATATTTGATAGTGCAGGTCAAGACCCACCATTTTCTTGCCTGTTTTAGGAGCTATGTGGAGAAACAGCTGGGGTCTTCCTGACTACCAGAAGGTTACCTGCATCATGTCCTCCAGAGACCCATCCCAAGTCCCAACATATCTAGGACATCACCAGAACCACAACTGCCAACCCAATGACCAGCCAATCACCAAACTTCACTGGAGTATGAAATTTAGAGGGAACATCTCTGATAATTGGCACATATGTCTAAGAGGTCCTTTTATCATAGTCAAAAAAAAAAGGTAAGGCAATTTTAAAGGTATCTGAGGACAGCAATTGAACTCTAGAAGCATTTCCCCTACCAAAAATAAATCTTTTCATTGCTTGAATTTTGCTTCCTTTACCCTCCTCTACTCCCCAAAATTTCATATTACAGACTCAAAATGGTTTCCTCTTGGATCTATAGGTAATACCTTCCCACAACCACCAATAGCAAACTCTTACTTTTAAAGCACCTCTTTAATCTTGACAAATACTCAGTAAGTCATTGATCACAAACTTATCAGCACTAGAACCTCTCAAATAATGCCACGTTCCCTTCTTGCTCTCTTGTTTAAATGTAATCCTCCTCCCACAGACAAAGCTTTGTTTAGTAGATGGGAGGAGGGAGGGAATTGAAAGAGCTCTCACTACAATTTTTATTATAATAAAAAGCCATCAAGACATTTACTTTCTTTTCCTCTGTTTTCAACTTACACAAGATTCTTTTTAAAAGCATTTTATAACATTTGCCTAGAGTAATCTTTTCCACAGGGAAACACAAACCCAACAAAACAGCCCTTTGTTTCAACTAACATGTAGCAAATAGAAAATACAAGTACCTGGCACAGGGTCTTGGGATTAAGGAAGTTGGGGAAGCCAAACTAACTTTTTTACATTGCCCCTACTTTACTCATGAGGGGCCTTGAATGCCCGCTAATGGATTCCAACATGCCCTGCAATAACAGCCGCCGTGACGTCACTAGTGCCAGCAGCCAGTATCTTAAAAGATCCCTCCCAGGGGTGGGAGGTGGAACCATAGAAGAAAACCAGCAGTTATCCTTTATCCCATGACAGGTCTGTGCTCTGCCAGTGATCCGGTTTGGAAAGAACACTGGACCAGTGGTCAGAAAACTTAAGTCCCTGCAAGTATTGAAAAGCTGGTTCCACTGCCACTGGGCAGGGATGTTGAAGGTAGGGCTGGACACCTCTGGAGAAGAAGGCAGTTCTGGTCTAAAACCTTTTTCAAAACTGAGAATCTGTGATTCTATAATTCAAATAAGATCTCATCTCTCTACGCACTAAGTATCTGAGTCACCTACACACCACTCAGTCTCCTCATCAGTAAGTGAGAATGACATGATCTACCTGGAAAAGTTGCTGCAGAGTAAAAAACAAAATACTGCAGAGTTCCCAGTGTATAACAGATACTCGACATATGACAGTTATGATTTATCTTTATCAGTGAAACTAGGTGATGGTGCAAGATGACCTGCAAGAGCTGGCTGGGAGTGATACCACTAGCGGCTGACCTCACAACTCTTACCCCACAAATCCCCTCATTACTAGCAAAGCCTGCCTTCCTCTCTAACTCCCCTAAATCTAAGGTGTGGGCATGTGACTAACCATGGCCAATAGGGCACAAAGGGACATTTTATGGAGGACATTTGAAAAAGGATATCTCAAATAAAAAGGGATGCACAGAAAGACACGTCCCTCTCACTTCTCCAGATCTTCTTGTGTCCACCTGCAATTCATGGAACCATCACGCTCAGGCTGTGACTATGAGGAAGCAAGTGTAAGCACCAAGCCAAGATGCTAAAATGGGCAGAGAAAAAAGATGGAAGGAGTCTTGGTCCCTGATGTCATCTGCTGGAGCAATCCCTTAATTCTTTAACTCAGTCTTACTCCTACATGAGATAATGAAATATCCTCCCTGCTGAAGTCACTTTTCTTGGGTGTTCTCTTACAGCAAATAATATTCTACCTAAAACAAGTTCCCTCTGGTTCTCTGATATTATGGCTATAGGTCTACTTTCCTAATTGTATCATTCCAATACCCTCCCAAACACTTGTCTTATTTTCCTTTAGCTTCTTAAAGACACAAAGTAGATGTGTGTCTTCTCTTTTATACATACCACATCCATTGTCTTTGTGTCTTCACATATTTCAGTACGCCAACTGGGAATATATTGTTTCTCCTGTGTCTACTTACCTTCTCTTTCTTCGGGGATAAATTCAAGTTTTCATTACTCTAAAGAGACTTTTCTGATCACTTCTAGCACATATTTTCCCCCTTCATTTCTACAGACTGTATCATATGGTTTATCTTAAAATCACAGAGTTGGAAAGAACAAGGGTCACATGGTCTAACCTGCTGGAAGAGGAGAGAATTATTCAGATAACTTCCTGTTACAGAGATGATCATCCTACCTCAGATGAAATAATTTCAGCATCAGTGAGTTCACCATCTCACAACAGTAGCTCGTTGAGCTATTAAAACCTCCTTATATTAAAACAAAATGTGGCTCCTTCTAACTGTTAGGCATGGGTCCGATTGGATCCCTTGGGTTGAATTCTGGCCTCACATGCCCCTCCACAGCAGGAGAATCTAAAAGACAGAGGCACTGCCTTATTCATATTCCACATCCTCAGCACATAACCCAGTGATTGTCACATCCCAGGCAATCAACACATGCTGCTGAACAAATGTCAGATACGATCCCACCACCACCGATGATGAGGCCAGGAGTAGACCATGCAACGTGGATCAAATTTTCTGTTCCCAGTTTGCTGAATTGGAAGTTAAAGCTTCTAATCACTTTTTCATGGTTATTTGAACTGAAGATCCATAAGCTCAGGTACTATATCATAGCCACGTTTGTCCTTGAACCTATGACAGCAGAGAAGACTAACAAGGTAGAAGAACTCAAATGTACTAAGAAAATTGAGACAATTTTTGCATAACCTCCAAAAGTTGAAGAGGGAGCTGTGCCTCCAGAGAGCTTCCCAATTTCTTGTTCCAGTCCTCCATGAGGACTCGCTATACATCCAGGATTGGGGATCCATAAGAGGACCCTATATTTTACATTGTTATAACAAATCCTGCTTTTTGCTTAAACAACATTGAATGGGCTTCTGTTACTTACAACCAGAAGTTCCCTAACGCTACCACCTTGACCAAACCATATTAGAACAAAGGAGCAAAATCACACCTCTTGAGCCTCTCAGACTATGCCACAACTTCTTTCCTTCTACCTTTTTGGGAAATTGGCCCTCATCTTCTTTCTGAAGCAACAGACAGTTGAGCATACCCAGAGTCATCCTATCTCCCACTACTGCTTGGAAAGGTTGGATGAACTCCGCAGGTGGGAACTCCATAAGGATGCTCGTCTTCTCTGGGGTCACAGCACAACATGGCAGGCACTAGTCTTAATGAAGGAACCCTCAGCCAAAGGACAGCTTTAGTCCTTGATTGCTCCTTAGCTCTGTCAGAGTCCTAGACCTCCTTCCTGATGCTTCATGCACTCTTGTGGAGTACCTAGCTTTCCAAAAACTCTTTACAGAGTGTTGTCCACCATGGCACTACATGAATTATATAGGCAGATAGAAAGCCAAAAACTTTCAAGACCTAAAAATAAGAAACCATAATGGAAAAATGACAGGTAGCCAGAGAGATCTAGGACAGATGACACCGACTGGTACCTCCTCCAATGATGTCACATGAAAGATCAAGGCTGCAGCAAATCACAAAGCACTCTCTGATCTTGACTTACCCACTCACCATTTATTGTTTACCAGCCTGCCTAGGTTCAAATCTCAGTTCTGCTCCTTACTAGAGATACAATCTTGGGCAAGTGACTAAACATCTCATCACCCATGTTACTTCTCCTGTAAAATGGTGATAACAGCAGTATCTTTTTCACAGGGTTATAGAGATGATTAAGTGAATTAATACATAAAAATACTTGAAGCACACAGCACTGAATAAATGTTAATTAGTATATCAGCCAAAATATGTTAGATTATTTTGGCTGCAATAACAAGTCCCAAATCTCAGTGGCTTAAACTAACAAAAGGTTAATTCTCTCTCCTTCTACATGTCCAGCATGGGTTGGCTGGTGGAAAGGGGCTCTGGTGACTGTAGTTATTCAGAGTTTCCAACATTTTATAATGCTGCTTTCTCAATAAAAGGCTTTAAGGTTTACCATAACAGAAGGGCCATTTACTAGATCTTAAATGCTTCCACCTAGAAGTGACACAAATCACTTCTGCTTCCACTGATTTGACCAAAGCAAGGCACATCTCACTTCAAGAGGGAAGGAAAGTATAATTCTTCCATGTACACAAAAGGAGAGGGGAACTGGAAATATTGGTGAGTACTAATAACATCCATATACAACCGTATATTATTAATAACAACTGTATATTATTACTAATTATTAATAACTGTATATTATTAATAACAACTGTAATTATTGCTCTACACCGCCCCATGCTAGACATCAGAGATTCAAAATTAATAGGTTTCCCCTGACTTCTAGCAGCCTACATTCTAGTAAATTACACATTTAAATAACTCTGATAGGATGTCTTTATGTAACACACCCATTGGTTTTTGCTGGACATTTGGCTTTAATTTCTCCATACGCCTGTGTGGATCCTGTGAGGAGGCTCCATTTCTAAGGCTGAATCTAGTGAACATGAAAAATGCCAGGTTGTTCAGGTTAGGGATTCCATCAAGGTAGTTGGCTGGTAGCAGGCAGAAAAGCCACCTAAACTGATTTGTTCATGCATGGTAGGAAATTTTGAATAATAGATTATTCTTCCTCTACTTGGAAAACCAATGGGTACAAGCTTTTTTGTGACCAACATCTCTGTTGTTCTGGAAGATATTATTGTAAGCAGAAGAGCAATGGTAAGATGCACTTAGAAGCTTCAATAATGTGCAACAATTTTCTTAAAACTGCAATAGAAAAAAAATCAACTGAAACATGAAAATTTAAAGCCCTATTACCTGCATTTCACTCCATAACATCCCACTTCCTATCATTTCTAACATGCATCTTAAGTGTGCTAATTGGAAAGGCTCTGCTGTGTATACAGTTCTGTTTTCAAGATGACAACTGCTTTGCTTTTATCACTGGGCTCGATACCAAGAGAGGAATCATTTTCAGAATTCAAAGCCTTTTGATCTGGTTGTGTCAACCGGCTGCCTGCACTCGGTTGGTATTCTGTCTTAGAGAAAGAACATGAACGTTTCAGGTGGTGGGGCCAAGGCTGGGGAAGGGAAAATGTTGCTGAACTTCTAAGGCGGAAAAAGGTGTCTTAAGATTACAAACAAAACAAAAGTCCAATAACATGCTGATAAGGCTGCCAAATTATTTCCTCCTTTAGGAAAGCACACTAGTATGCTACAGATGTTTATTGAAAAGAAAATCACTAACTAATAAATCCCAGAAAGGAACATTCAGACAGCATAAGTACCACCCAGGGAAACAAGCAGAGAGACCTTCTCAGTGTGCACTCATCTCCTCCAAAACGACAAAAATGTTGGGCAGATGACAGCTGATGTGTGGTCTGGCTAGTGACTCATGCCTGTGAAGAATTCTCAAGAAAACAAAATTAATACCTGCTTTTGTGAGTCACTGCATATTAGGGCCATGTCTACCAAACAGAAAAGGAGGATCTTCAAGTTCAAGGGCCCAGTGTCCAGAAGGAACATCTTCAGTCTTCCCCCTGCATAAATCATGTCCCTAAATGGTTCACACATGTAGGACTAAGGCAAAAGGAAGAATGGCAAACATTCAAATGAAAGCAGAAATGGGAATTCAAGAATTACAATGCTTTCAAATAGTGACAAATAGATTAATTGGCTGGAATGGGGGCCACATGCTTCGATTTTCATCAAGGTGCTTATTAGCATAATGAAGATTTGGCATTTTGACCCAGCACGGATTTTTTTCTAGGACAGTAACTAGAGGTCACATCTTGATCCTGTCTTCAACACAAATGGTTGGAGCAAGCATAGGGTCATCAGTGAAAGGTAGCAACAATTAATATAACCCTGTCTTCCAACCAAGAGCTTTCAACAGGGAGTTCATGGTCAGGGAATTTGGATATCTGAAATTGCATGTAAAGTTGTATCTATAACACAACAAATACAACCTAAAAACAAATACGTTGTACATTTCCTGGCAAATATCACTTTCTCAAATGGACCCATGGAGTAAAGCGTATCTGTCCCACATCGTCCAAAGAATATCACCCTCTCTCCAGATATAAACCCAAACTCTTTTGGAAAAAATGAAAGGAGACCTAAGTTTGTTCTAACTTGGAAAGACTCCTTAAGTGTGAAGCAATGGTTCTAAAGCTTTATTGGTTTGCATGAAAATCAGCTGGGAGCTTTATAAAATACAGATTCTCAGCTTCCTCACAACAGATTCTGACTGAACTCCCAAGTGATTAAGATGTAGACCCTCTAGGGAAGATACTTCAAGAAACTCTGGTCTGGTAGTTTCTCCCCGTGGGTCGGCATTGGAAGCAACTCTGAGTGGACCTCCTCCAGTCATGGAAGCAGTGACCTCCCAGACCTCTCCTGATGCCATCAGCAGCTCCACTGCAATCTTCCCAGTGTGCAAGGCAGACCCTCTTTCTAGATCACCTGACTTCAGATTTGCCCACCCCTCAGACTCTTGCCTATCCATTCCTGTCCTGCTAACATGATCCACATTGACCGTGAGTGACCCCTCACCTGTCTGCTGCTGTTCTGAAAAAGCCTCACCTTGTCCCAGGAGCCATGTAACTCTCATCTAGGAAGCTGTGGACTCTCCCCAGGTCTCTGACACTGCAACGACTGTACCCATGTGCTCACCCCAATCATTTCTTGTCAATCAGCTCTGCTCCTACTTTGGTTCACCTGGGACAAAGCCAAAGAGAGATGGGATGATCTGATCACATAACCTAATCACTGTTGAATGAAAATGGCAAGATACTGGGGGAGAGGTGCAGGGTCAAGGTGTACAAAACATATGGCCCCCAAGCATATAGAACACATGCCCTTGAATTTCAAAGTTTTATGTCACCTCTCAAGTAAACCAGGAAACACAGACTACACAGATAATCAGAACTCAAAAGAAAATGTATGTGAATAATGGAAACAAACAAAATATGGATTCTAGAAGCTCTGTCAATAATCTCTGGCTGGATTCCCACTGCACCATTTAACTATAAATCCATACTCACGAAGAATTGTATCACAGATCATAAATACCTGTTTATATCATGTCACCATGTTCAGAATTGCCCCAGAAAATCATTAACTGGCAAAGAAAGTTTGCGGTTTGGAAGGTGGTGGTAATGAAATGTTCCTCTCTGCATTTCCCACTCATGGTCGAAAGAGCAGAAAGAAATCTCTAAATATATATATTTTAACACACAATCGTAAATATCTACCACCCTTCCCAAAGACACACTGCACGTGCTAATTTATACCAGGCTGCTAACTTTTTGTTTCATGCTACATTGATGGGCTTGACAGTTTTTCGAAGAGTTTATAACTGCAGCAGTGTTGATCTTATTTAAAGAGAATATTAAATCAAATCCCTTGTCATCGGCATAAAATCTCCTATAGCATCAACAAAAGGCAGCAGTTTTTATTGATTCCCTGATACAAAAGACATACGAAGCAAACTGATGCTGCTCTGCCAAAAAAAAAAAAAAAAAAAAAAAAATCACAATTAAAGCCCCATAGAAACTATTAGTCATTGTGAAGGTCATCATCGACTTTTAATGGCATCCTAAAGGGAAACAATATGTTTCACTTCAACGTCAAGGGCAAAGGGAAGAAAATCCAGGGTGGGCATCACAGAGGGTACAAAGCAGCCTAAAAGAAATATTTGTTGTATCAAACGGCAATCCTAATAAAGTATAATTCGCATCACTCAATTCACTGTCCACAAGCATGATGAAGGAATTTCCAGGGAGACAGCTGATGAAAAATGCATGCCCACAACCAGATGTGCTCCGTTTTACTGAATGAGCCAATAGAGCAAGTGGATTTGCCATGTGTTCCAGGCCTGAGGAGGGACCACTGACTAGATGGAAGGTAGGAATGGGAGCATGAGCTCCATCTCCACCAAAAATGAGCAAGTCACTGCCTCTCAGACCCTCAGCATCCTTACCTGTAAAGGGACTGAACTAGAATCTACTTTATTTAATAAGCAAACAGATTTACTCTAGCATTAACTCTGATGGTTGAAGTAACATCTCTCTGGATCTCAATGCCTTTAGGTGTAAAATGAGAGTAGTACCATGTTGAGAAGGATCTTGAATCCGTGTCCAGGCCCAGCAGGATTCAGTAATGTGCCCTATGGGTTCCCAAGGGAGCACAGCAGCACCTGAGCCAGCTATTAGCCCTAAAATGTCAAAATCCTTTAAAACTCACCCCAAGAATACTGTAGAAGGAGTCTAACTTGTCACTAATGGATTCATCTGCAAGATGTTGCTATCACCACAACCAAGGGTCTCTACAAAGTTCAGAACTCAGCAAGGGGTGGGGGTGGAGCTTACCCATGAAGGAGAGGAAAGTGTGATGAGAATAACCAGAGAGACAACCATGTAAATTCCATCTATGGTTGCTGACACTCTGGGGCCTTGGGACCTCTTTCAAGAATCTCCTATTAAGAAGGGAAGATACCATTATTCCCACCAAATACCTTAAATTTATTTATTCAATAAGGAATTCCTAAGGATCTATTCAGTACAAAGAGCTGTACATCCTGATATGAGGAAACCACTGAGAAGGCAGTAGGCATCGTGTTAGGAACTTGGGCCCTGGACCCAGCTCCTCCACTGGTGGCTGTGTGACCTTGGGCATGTTAATTAACTTCTCTTAGCCATATTATTCTCATCTGGAAACTGAATACAGTAATACATTCTTTACAGGATGTTTGCAAGTTTTGAACACAGTAATCCTGATAAGGTGTCTATACAGCATCTGCTTCAACAACTGTATCTCCTGCTCAAGCCCCTCCTCTAAGCCCCAGACCCATATAGTCCACCTCTTTCCTTACCCTCACTTAGAGGTTGCAAAGGCATGTCAAGCTCAATGTGTGTAGAACCCAATTTGTAATTGTCTCTCATACCTGCCACCACCAAAGCAAAAACAAAGCAAACCCTTCTGATCCTCTAAGCATTCCCGTGTAAAGGGATGTCCCACCAACCACCCATCTATCAGGACAAGTTGTGTGAAACTGGTATTTCTGCAGATCAAAAGTGGCAGAATGTTGGTGATTTCATGAGGTTCAACTCAGTGGTTCAAAGCCAGAATCTAGATGTCATCTTTGGCGTCTTTTGTTCCTTCAGCTCCACATGCTAAGCCCTGACAACTGGGTGTCCTCAATATTCCTGCACACCTTCTCCCTCCACCACCACCTGGACTAGCCCCTGCCCTCCCTCACCTGGACAGCTCTGACATCCTCTGAACAGCCCTGCTTTCACTCCTGCTACTTACCCAGTCTGCCCTGCACACTGCAGCCGGCGTGACTGCAAAATCCAAACCCAGTGTCTTTAGCTCCCTGCTAAGGACACTTCAGTAGCTGTGTAGGGTTCTGCTTTGCCTTCCATATCACCCTCTCTACTTCCCTGGCCTCATCATGCCCCACCTGCTCTCTGAACTCCAGCTACACTGGCCCCTTCATCGTTTCTGAATTTGCCAACCTCCTTCCTGCCAGAGACTCTGCTCATGCTGTTTCCTCCGCCTGGAGCCATCTTCCCACCCTCTTCTGCCCTCACATCTCAGCTCAAATTTCACTCCTCAGGCAAGGCCAGCTTCATGAGAATGCAACCGGCACAGCTGCACAAGGCCCCTTGCACAGAAGGACCCCACGGTTGATTTAATACCCTACTGCTACCACTCACCATAAAATTCTCGATAACTTTTAAACAAGGGCCCCTGCATTTTCATTTAGCATTGGACCCTGAAAATTATGTAGCTAGTCCTATCTTCAGGAAAGCCTTTGCTGACCTCCTGAATGGTTCAAATACCCCTTTGCAAGCCCTCACAGTGTCACGTACCACCTGTCAGTCAACATCCTTCCACTGTCGTGAGTGACTACTGGTTGGTTTATCCTTCCCACTGGAACATGAAGTGCCATGAATCCAGGGTCCATGTCTGTCTTTTTTTGTTTTTGTTTTTGAAACAGAGTCTCATTCTGTCACCCAGGCTGGAGTGCAGTGGTGCAATCTAGGCTCACTGCAACCTCCACCTGCCAGGTTCAAGGCGATTCTCTTGCCTCAGCCTCCCTAGTAGCTGGGATTACAGGTGCACACCACCACGACTGGCTAGTTTTTGTGCTTTTAGTAGACACAGGGTTTCACTATGTTGATCAGGCTGGTCTCAAACTCCTGACCTCAAGTGATTTGCCTGCCTCAGCCTCACAAAGTGCTGGGATTACAGGCATGGCCACTGTGCCTGGCCCAGGTCTGCTTTTTGATGACCACTCCATCCTCACCTGTAGCACACAACAGGCAATCAGTAAAAGCAGGCTGAATAAATCATTTTATTATTACCATTATTATTACCGTTATTACCCTCCATCACTGAAGCTAAGAATGTAGCAGATGAGACGCAGAGGCCACCTGGCACCAAGGTGGCTGATCCTCCCCGAGTGCTGCTGACAGGACACACTCAGCTCTGGGGAGGCAGCTATGAAGCCTGCAGGGAAGGTGGCAGGGGAGCTGGAACAAGCTGATCTCCAGAGGATGGGCAGCAGCTAGTGGGCAGAAGACAGCAAGGGTGGCCCCTCTAGTAGAAGACACAGCCTCTACAGAGGCACAAATGTGAGGCTGGGATGGGAACTAATGGCACGCGAGACATTCTGGCCCGGGGCTTCTGTGCAGAGCAGAGTCAGTCAAAATTGTGGACGAACTTGAGTCCATATTTTCCCACCGTAATTGTGGAGATGACCAAAGCAGTATTCTAAGAAATTAGGGCAATTCCTCATGAAGTCTTTAAAAAGTATGAACATCAGGCCAGGCGTAATGCCTCATGCCTGTAATCCCAGCACTTTGGGAGGCCAAGATGGGTGGATCATGAGGTCAGGAGATCGAGACTATCCTGGCCAAAATAGTGAAAGCCGTCTCTACCAAAAATATAAAAATTAGCTGGGAGTGGTGGTGCGTGCCTGTAATCCCAGCTACTCAGGAGGCTGAGGCAGGAGAATCACTTGAACCAGGGAGTCGGAGGTTACAGTGAGCTGAGGTCATGGCTCAGCTGCAGCCTGGCGACAGAGCGAGACTCCATCTCAAAAAAAAAAAAAAGTGTGAACACCATTATTCAAATAATTATAGAAAGATGACTTTCTAGCTATATATAGAAAAGAAAAGCAAAGTTTGAGCACAGGGCACCACCTTCCTTTTTCTGGAACCATATGTTAAGATGTACCTCACAAAACATGCTTTCATATTATACAGATGCACGAGACGCACACCCTGCCCTCCAAAGTGCTTTCAAACACAGTGAATATAAATGGTTCTCAGCCACCTTTGACATTCCCCTTGTCAATTGATCAAGTCTTTGGTCATCCCAGGTGACATCTCCCAGCTGGCGCTGTCCCAGAAAGACATTTCCCAGATGAAAGACACATACGTATTTCTCCAGAAGGCAGGGACATCTCATCGGCAGCTCTCCCACACCAAACAGTGAGGCTGAAAAAAGGAGGTGTTTATTCTATTCGGGATTGCAGTTGTTTTTGCTTAAATTCCCCAAGACAAAGGTGAATTTTCCCTAAAAATAAGAAGAATGCCCTTTAACAAATGAATAATTCACAAATGGCCGCATACGTGTGCCTCTGTAACAGGAACCCAATTGAGCAACAAAAATGTTCTCATTGTGATGTACAATAAGATCCGAATATTCAAAAACTGCACTTAACTCATTACTCAGAAATATGTCCATTGCTCAGAAATGGTAGCTGTGTAATTTCAACTTGAAGACTGCAGGGAAAATGACATGCCTCTGTTTACACACTCGTTATTTAGAATCAACATAAATACAGGTACATTATGTTTTCCATCTACGGCAGATCAAAGAACACCATAATACTGCAAAGCCCCCGCATTCTTCTGCTCCATTCCCACAGCCTCTTATATGAATTCTTGTCATTACATCAGTTTAATCCCCTGCCATTTTCGGCCACTGTTCGTCAAGCTGAATGAAAAGCACAATAGCCAGCATTTAATGTGATGGAGCTCCTTTCTCCAACCTGCTGCCTTTAAAGTAAAAGTTTGTCGAATGCGCAAAATTCCCTTTACACACATTTGAGATGCAAATACAATCCCGAAGACAGAAAATAAAAGAAAAATAATAATTTGCCATTTGAAGGAGCTAGGCTGCTTGGGGGAAGCACCGAATTTCAGACCCTTTGCCAACGGCTAGGCGATGTGGGCCATCCTGCCCCATTGCTCACCAGGCAGGCCCCAGGCTGCCCAGGCCCATGCCCTGTCTGATCCTCTGTGCCTGTGTGCTCCATGGAAGGGCTCGACTTCTCTTGACAATCCCAGAGGGAAAATGCTGCCTTCCCTCCCTGTGCCGCATCCCTCTGCACACACAAACCCTGGCCATATGCCTACTGCTCGCTCCATCTCAAATGCTGCTTCTACTCACTGGGATGCAGAGCAACAACAGCAACAGGACGGACCTCCAGCTAAAGTCACAATGAATTGAGAGGTGAGAACATTTTCTGCACACTCACCCTGCACAGGGATTCCAGAGCTCAAACAGGCAGAGGCCAGAGGCAGTCTGGGGAAAATTAAATTATATATTAACCTAACCAGAGCAATTCTTACACTACCCTAAAATTTACTGAGTGATGCCTCTGCCAGCAGGAAGTACCTTCTGAATTGGGGAAAGACAAATGCAGAAAGGAGAGGCACTTTAAGAGCCTGAGACATCGAATAGGAAGAACTATGGGGTCAAAGAATCCCCAAGGTGGGTTTTTTGTTTTTGTTTTTGTTTTTTTGCAATTTCCAGTGTTTAAAATAAATCAACTGTGGTTAAGACATGGGGACCTTAGCACACAGCAAACCAACCATGTTCTGTAATCACAGGTGATCGAGGTAGCCTGCAATTTGTAAGGGGTACTCGGGATTTCTAAGTTGAACCACTTGTCAAGAATGCAAAAAAAAAAAAAAAAAAAAGAACTGTAACAGATAGATGATCAGCTTTACCCCAATCAGTCACCTAGAGTCTTCTGGTTGTACTATGTTGCATTAACAATACTTTAATGTACTAAGGAGTCTTCACAGAGACATGTTTAGTGGTTATTACAGACACATTGAAAGAAAATTGTTAATCCTATCAGAATGTTCAAAGGTCCTTCCCAGTTACAGAGGAATGTCTCTCCTTACCCAGAATCATGAACAATTTCAGAACTAGTCCAGATAAATAAACATGAACAATTAAAGCAAAGTACAAGAGATTTGAATTCTCAAGAACCCTGACGCATTCCATGGTTTGCTCCATGTCGAAGACAAAGCACTATGGGCCCTTGATACAGTTTGGATATTTGTCCCCATCCAAATCTCATGTTGAACTATAATCCCCAATGTTGGAGTTGGGGCCTGGTGGGAGGTGTTTGGGTCATAGGCATGGATCCCTCACGGCTTAGTTCTGTCCTCTCAAAAGTGAGTGAGACTTATCATGAGATCTGGTGGTTTAAGTGTGTGGCACCCCCTTGCTTCTCTCTCTCTCTTTCCCCGCTTTTGCCATGGGACATGCCTGCTTCCACTTTGCCTCCTGCCATGAGTAAAAGCTCCCTGAGGCCTCGCTAGAAGCCAAGCAGATGTCTGATGCCATGCTTGTACAGCCTGCAGAACCAGGAGCCAATTAAGCCTCTTTTCTTATGTTACCCAGTCTCAAGTATTTCTTTAGAGCAAGGCAAGAATGGCCTAACACAACCCCTAATCGAAAGTATCAGTATATCCTCAAAAATACAACAACAGAGTAGTCTCAGAACTTTTATATTAAAAAATCCCAATGATGAAAACGGGAACTCAAGTCACAAAATCTCTCTGGCCTTGTGCATAGGGGAAAAACTGAACTGCAAAATTGCCACATACACAGATTCATTAAGCAGAAATTGATGGTGATAGGGGCCACACAAGGCATCCGGCTTCCAGGAAAGTAACCCATCTAGGATCGCTGACCTGAAAAGTCCCTCCTTTTACCATCTCAGCTACCCCAAATCTCCGAATCCTGACTCCTTTGCATGGCCCCAATCACCCACCAACCGAAGTCCCATTCTACTGATGACTTTTGCTAGCCACCAGGCTAAATTCATTGCCCAACTCAGGTGCCTGGAAACGTCTACTCTGTTGGCTTCATTCAGATGTTCTGTTCATATGCCTCATTAACTATTTCGCTGACATATTCTAACCTCCAAGTTTCCTTCAGTGCCATACGAAGTCAGAGGCTCCGCATCTTTGGTCAGCAGCACACATGAAGCACTTCCCTCAGACAGTGGTGGCTTAGCCTTTGAATTCCTCCAGGCGACCTCTCAGATGAACACCTTTACATTCTCCAACCCTTACTCCAAGCCCCAATTCACTAAGCCACAGTACTTTCGGGCTAAAAGGAACCCCGTTCGCGTCAGACATGAGAACACACTGGTCTACGGAGGCTAGATTAGTTGACTCTGGCCTTACAGAAAATCATCACCACACCAGCACTGACTGAAGAAGGCAAGGTCCTTGACTACGCGGATCTTCTGAAGAGCCTCTGGGAAGAGTGTTGGTAAAGGAGTAGTTGAGGCAGAAGGTGGGGTTCACAGGACACACTATCTCACACCAGAGTTGTTTGCTTACTACAGGCCCAGTCTTTGCCACCTGTCAGCCACCTGCACTTCAGTCCTGCCTGAGGCTGGCCAGCATCACCACTGTCAACTCCTCTCAGAACCCACCATGTCAACACAGGGACCACTCCTCTCATGCACAGGGAAAATGGCCTTCCCAACATTTAATCTCAACCTCAGAAACTCAAAGCGGCTTATACAAAGGACAAGCCATTTTAGAGGCCATCCGTCTTCCCTACCTGCAAATGTGGGCTGCTGCCAGCCCAAATTCTATGAATAGCCCCCATCTGCAACAGTAAGCCCTTCCCAGAGCGAGCCCCAGGGCCCAGGGCCCAGGCCCCAGAACAGCCGCACACAGGTACTGAAGCTCCGACCACAATGCAGCAGGAAGGGACAGAAGAGGAGCCCTCAGCCACGGCCAGGAGGAAAATCGAACCCTTGAAAATTGCAAAGCGGAAGATGCCAAGAGAGATTCTTCACTGTCACAGCTGCTTACTCTAGAAATCTCTCCTCATTTGGGGATGACATCGGCAGGCCTGATTTTTTGTCACCAGTCACTCTGCGCTTGCTTTAATTATGCAGCACACCAACAGGAATTTTCTTTCTGATCACATAAATCACATCGCTGTGACACCAGGCTCAATAGGCAGCACTAGAACAATGTGGTGAGAGCTATCGACTCCATCGCTCAAGCCCACAAGGTGTATCATTTAGCCAAGAGTGATAATTAGACGCAGAATATACTGAAAACTGTCAATAGGCATGTCAATAGGAGAACTCTTAGCATCTAACACCCAGTGAATCAATGGTGTTTTTCAGCTATAAAATCAAGAAAATGATAGCTTTCAAATGAATGGTGGAAAGGAAACAGGAGCCTCCTTGGGGAGGAATAAAACAGCTCAATTTTCCCTTACTGAGTGCCTCTACAACTACCTCACTCAATGGAAAAGGTCACAGAACATTACAGCAAAATATCTCTGAAACAAGATGTACAACAGCGCTGGGACATGACACGCTGCCTGGGCACTCCACAAAGGCCTCGCTATCTTTGACCTGACAGGAGCGGCCAATGGGTCAGCAGATGGCAGACCAGGACAGAGCGGGAGGCAAAGAGTGATTGTGCTGCAGGGGAAAGAGATGTGTCCCACTCAGACAGAAAAGAGACTACGTGCAGGGGTTGGGGTGGGTGTCTGAGCCAAACGTACAGGAAATGGGCACTTGGACTCCGTGTTCCTGAAAAGACGGCCTCTTAGCAACGCTAAATTATGTTTCACAGTCAATGCATGTATTAATAGACAATACTTCTTTGCAGCTTACTAAGTGCCAGTCACTGCTCTGAAGACTCTGCATGGGTGAACTCATTTCATCTTCACTGCAGTTTGCAATAGGTCGCATTACTAACCCATCCCACGGGTGAGGAAACTGAAACACAGAGAGGTTCAGTAATTTGCTCAATGGCACACAGCTAATAAGTAGCAGAGCCAGAATGTACATGCAGGCGGTCTGGATCCATGCTACTCTGACCCACAGTGCCATGCAACCTCTTACAGTCTCCCGGCAGCACTTGTTACCCTGGACTTCACCCTGTTACCAAGGACAGGTAACCGGTGGACCTGTATAAAAGGCCGAATGATACTATGTGCTTCCTCATCTGATCATGAGACCTGTGAAATGTGTCACCATATTATAAGCTAAGTGACCTTACACACTCCCTTGCAGCCTGAAAACTGCACCACCATCTTCATTTGACAGATAAGTAAACCAAGCCTTGGAAAGGTTTGGTAAAATGCCTCTGATCACACAGCTTGTAGGGCTGAGGCTGGGCTGGAATGCAAATGGGTCCGGCTCTCAGGCTGTGCTCTCAATCAGTACACTAAACTGAAGGCTAGCAGGAGGTTCTGCACGTCAGGTGCCAGAACAGTGACTAGAACATTTGGTTAGTCCTCAGTAAATGATAGGAGGAATGGGAGGAAGGAGAGAGTGAAAGAGAGAAGGTAGAAGTAAAGGGAGCTAAGAAAAAAAATACATAGATACATACATACACACATACATACATACATAATATATTAATACATGCATCAGGTCAAGACCACAAGTAACTTCTCAGTAATTAACAAATCAAGAGAAGGTACACAAGTTTCTACTTCTGATTTCAGTCCAATATAGTATTTATTTAACTTATTATTTGTACTCTTTATAGAGGGCTCTTAAGACATTAAATTGGAAGAGTATTTTTTAATCAAAAAAGCAGTAAATCTAATTTCAAGTAATGTTTTTACCCACTTATTATGTGCCAGGTACTGGGCTTGGTTCTCTTATTCAATAGTGTTTGTTTAATCTTCTTTGTTCTTGAAGCTATTGCCAAAAAAAAAAAAAAAAAAAAAAAACCTACCCTTTTTGATGTGATAAAGGAACTCTACCAAAGATATTGCCTTCTATAAAACAAACCAGCTGTCAGTCCAAGGACAGAATGGCAGCTTTATAATTAGCTAATCATTAACGGACATTAGCCAGACGACATTTGCAATGACTTACACAGCTAGGTATGTGGCTATATGCACACACAAGTAAATCCTTCACCCAAAGCCTTATGCTAGACCTGTCTTCCTTACTCAAGTTTCCTTCCTTATTGTGTGTGTATGTGTGTGTGTGCATGCATGTGTGTGTGTTTAGAGATAGGGTCTCTCTCTGTTGTCCAGAATGAAGTACAGTTGCACGATTATAGCTCAATGGAGCTTAAACCTACCAGGTTCAAGTTATCCTCTCACCTCAGTCTCCTCAGTAGCTAGAATCACAGGCACACGCCACCATATATGGCTAATTTTTAAATTTTTTTGTAGAAATGGGGTTTCCCTGTGTTGCCCAGGCTGATCTTGAACTCCTGAGCTCAAGCAGTCCTTCTGCCTCAGCCTGCCCGTGTTGGGATTACAGGCATGAGCCACCATGTTCAGCCTCATGTGTTTTTCTGTGTAGCATGAGAGTCCTCAAGCTATGTCCCCTGCCAAGGCAAGAAGGAGACTGAGAACACAGCTGCTTAGTTTACGTGCATAGCATCACACACAGCACATACGAAGCTCTCAACAAATCATTTTGTTTGACCCAGATCAATCATCGTCTCTTACCAGTCAGAACCGCTTCCTAACTGGTCTACCTGCTTCTTCCCTTGCCTTCCTAGAGTCTAAGGCAAAAATTAGATGATGTTTTTTTCTCTAAGGAAACCATTCGACGGCTTTCTATGTCTCACCCAGAGCAAATGCCAAAGTACAATGGCTTAGAGGGATCCCTGGATGTAAACTTCATTCCAGCCCACGGGCCTCCTTCTTCCACCCCAGCTCATTCATCTCAGTCCTGCTCAGAGCTTTTCATTTGCTATTTCCTCTACCTGGAGATCTCTTCCCTAGACCCTCCTGTAGGAGGCCGATGCATAAAGAGTTAAAAATTATAAACTCTTGAAAAAATATAAACAACTAATAGAAGGCACTGGAAAGCTACCAAAAGCAGACAGAAACAGAAGACAATCCAATGGCCTTAAAAGAAGAGAACAACATTGGGTGATATCTATGTTTAAATGGCTTTTCCCCTTGAGGCCACTCCGGAGTCTGCACTGGACACAGCAGCCAGAACTCAAGAAAAAGCTGCAGTCTCACTGCCTTGAAAAGCCAGACGTCAGGAATGCCAAAGCAGTTGGAGATCGTGAAGGGAAATACCAGAACAGAGCAGGTGACAGAGGGAAGAAATCTGCAAACATCTCCTCACAAATCCTGGGCTTACCCCTGAACAGTAGATGCTTGAGGGAAGTCCAAGTAGTCTGGCAGAAACAAACAGGTGAAAGGCTGAAAAAGCTACCAAATATTTCATAAGCCATCCATCATTTAAAAGTCAAGGTCTGGAGTTTTAATTCTGACATGGTGAAGGGGCTTGGTAAATATTTTGAGCTTTGCATCAAAGCCCCTGAAGGAAGACACCTTAAAGTGCAGGTAAGACTTAGGATTACAATTTTACACTAAGATGAACTGCAAAATTGAAACAGAGATTTCCTAACAAAGTGTACAAACTTTCCCAAGTTCAAGGTAGTCAGTCAGTAGGTGCAAAAATTAACCTAGAACAAAATCTTAACTTTTCAGAGGAAAATAACAGAATTCAGAATCTTTGCAACATATTAACACAATGAAAAATACTAGATATACAAAGAAACATAAAAATATGACTCATAATAAAAAAAAAACCTCAAGCAACAGAAACAGACTTTGAGATAACCCAAATGTTTGAATATGGAAACAAGAACTTTAAAAAAGTTATAATAAATATTTTCAAGAACCTCAAAGGAAGAGAGTCCTAATAGGGGAATATGAAGAGAAAATTTTAAACTATAAAAAAGCATCAAACAAAATTCTGTAATTGAAAGGTAAAATACTTGAAATGAAAAATTCACTGAATGGTCTTAACAGCAAATGGAAATGTCAAGGGGGAAAAAGGGACCATTCAACTTGAAGAAAGATCAATAATACCTGAAAAGAAGTCACAGTATTTATCCAATCTGAAGAAATGAGAGGAGAAAAAAAGATTAAAACAAAATAACAGAATTACAGTCAAATGTACAAAAATATCAAGTGATCTAATCTACGTGTAATTGGGGGGAGAAGAATAAGGCAAAAACAGTATTTGAACAAATAATGGACAAAATTCCCCTCAATTTGGGAAAAAAACAACATGCTGATCAAAAAATTTTCATAAACTCCATCGAGGCAGGTGGATCACTTGAGGCCAGGAGTTCGAGACCAGCCTGGTCAACATGGTGAAACTCCATCTCTACTAAAAATACAAAAAAAAAAAAAAAGCCAGGAATAGTAACGCACACCTCTAAAACCAGCTACTTGGGAGGCTGAGGCAGGAGAATCGCTTGAACCCGGGAGGCAGAGGTTGCAGTGAGCCAAGATTGCAACAATGCACTCCAGCCTGGGCACAGAGCAAGACTCCATCTCAAAAGAAAAAAAGAAAAAGATAATCAAACTGAATAAAACACCAAGATCCAACTGAATGCAATCGACAAGGATGCATTTAAAATATAAATACCAAATTAGGTTGAAAGTAATAGGATAAAAAACACATATATGCTGCAAAAAAAAGTACGCATAAAAAAGCTGGTATGGCTACACTGATATTGGACAAAGTAAGCTTCAAGACAGAGACTATGATCAGAGGTTTAAACATGCTGTTTCATTATGATAATCAGGAAGACATACAAATCATAAATATGTGTGCACTTAAATGCAAAGTTTGAAAACAGATGACACAAAAACTAGACAGAGCTAAAAGAAGAAATTGGTAAATCCACAATTGTGTAAAGAATAAACATGCCTGTGGATAAAGAATAAACATGTCTCTCTCAGAACTCAGAGAATCTTTTAATAAAACAAAATCCAGTACAGATACTGTAGATGTGAACATATTACTGAATAAATTAATCCAATTGATATTTTTAGAACACTATATCCAAAAACTGCAAAATGCACATTTTCAAGTACACAAGATGTATTCATAAACACAGACCGTATGCCATGATAATTAAAATAAGTCCTAATCAATATCTAAATATTAAATTCTTTTAAAATTTTTTTAATTGACAACCATTTTACATATTCATGGAGCACACAGTGATGCTTCAAGACATATAATGTATATAGTGATCATATAAGGGTCAACAATAGAATAAAGTTAGAACTTGACAAAAAAGATATCTAGAAAACACATATAATTGAAAATTAAACAATATACTTCTAAAACATCAGGGATGTAAAAAGAAATCACAAGAAAATTTTTAAAACATTTGTAATGTTATATTAATAAAAACACAACATAGCATTATCCATGGATGCAGCACAAATTATACTTAACAAAAAATTATAGCTTTAAGATGACATGATTGTATATTTAGAAAACCCCATTGTCTCAGCCCAAAATCTCCTTAAGCTGATAAGCAACTTCAGCAAAGTCTCAGGATACAAAATTAATGTGCAAAAATCACAAGCATTCTTATACACCAATAACAGACAAACAGAGAGCCAAATCATGAATGAACTTCCATTCACAATTGCTTCAAAGAGAATAAAATACCTAGGAATCCAACTTACAAGGGATGTAAAGGACCTCTTCAAGGAGAACTACAAACCACTGCTCAGTGAAATAAAAGAGGACACAAACAAATGGAAGAACATACCATGCTCATGGATAGGAAGAATCAATATCGTGAAAATGGCCATACTGCCCAAGGTTATTTATAGATTCAATGCCATCCCCATCAAGCTACCAATGAGTTTCTTCACAGAATTGGAAAAAACTGCTTTAAAGTTCATATGGAACCAAAAAAGAGCCCGCATCTCCAAGACAATCCTAAGTCAAAAGAACAAAGCTGGAGGCATCACGCTACCTGACTTCAAACTATACTACAAGGCTACAGTAACCAAAACAGCATGGTACTGGTACCAAAACAGAGATATAGACCAATGGAACAGAACAGAGTCCTCAGAAATAATACCACACATCTACAGCCATCTGATCTTTGACAAACCTGAGAGAAACAAGAAATGGGGAAAGGATTCCCTATTTAATAAATGGTGCTGGGAAAATTGGCTAGCCATAAGTAGAAAGCTGAAACTGGATCCTTTCCTTACTCCTTATACGAAAATGAATTCAAGATGGATTAGAGACTTAAATGTTAGACCTAATACCATAAAAATCCTAGAGGAAAACCTAGGTAGTACCATTCAGGACATAGGCATGGGCAAAGACTTCATGTCTAAAACACCAAAAGCAACGGCAGCAAAAGCCAAAATTGACAAATGGGATCTCATTAAACTAAAGAGCTTCTGCACAGCAAAAGAAACTACCATCAGAGTGAACAGGCAACCTACAGAATGGGAGAAAATTTTTGCAATCTACTCATCTGACAAAGGGCTAATATCCAGAACCTACAAAGAACTCCAACAAATTTACAAGAAAAAAACAAACAACCCCATCAAAAAGTGGGCAAAGGATATGAACAGACATTTCTCAAAAGAGGACATTCATACAGCCAACAGACATATGAAAAAATGCTCATCATCACTGGCCATCAGAGAAATGCAAATCAAAACCACAATGAGATACCATCTCACACCAGTTAGAATGGCGATCATTAAAAAGTCAGGAAACAACAGGTGCTGGAGAGGATGTGGAGAAATAGGAACACTTTTACACTGTTGGTGGGACTGTAAACTAGTTCAACCATTATGGAAAACAGTATGGCGATTCCTCAAGGATCTAGAACTAGATGTACCATATGACCCAGCCATCCCATTACTGGGGATATACCCAAAGGATTATAAATTATGCTGCTCTAAAGACACATGCACACGTATGTTTATTGCAGCACTATTCACAATAGCAAAGACTTGGAATCAACCCAAATGTCCATCAGTGACAGATTGGATTAAGAAAATGTGGCACATATACACCATGGAATACTATGCAGCCATAAAAAAGGATGAGTTTGTGTCCTTTGTAGGGACATGGATGCAGCTGGAAACCATCATTCTTAGCAAACTATCACAAGAACAGAAAACCAAACACCGCATGTTCTCACTCATAGGTGGGAACTGAACAATGAGATCACTTGGACTCGGGAAGGGGAACATCACACACCGGGGCCTATCATGGGGAGGGGGGAGGGGGGAGGGGGGACGGGGAAGGGATTGCACTGGGAGTTATACCTGATGTAAATGATGAGTTGATGGGTGCTGATGAGTTGATGGGTGCAGCACAGCAACATGGCACAAGTATACATATGTAACAAACCTGCACGTTATGCACATGTACCCTAGAACTCAAAGTATAATAATAATAAAAAAAAAAAAAAAAAGATTTCTGATAAACCTCATTATGGCTGAGACCACATATAATTAACAATAAAATAATAATAACTAACATTTATTGAGGGCTTACTATGAGGCTAGGGATTCTAAAAACTTTATCTGCATTGTACCACTTAATGTCCCCAACAATCCTATAAGGTGAATATTCTTATTAACCCCATTTTACAGATAAGGAAACTGTGGCTCAGAGAGGTGAATGACCTCATCCAAGGATATATAGCCATAAGTGGGGGAACCAAGATTTAAACTCAGGCAATCTGTCCAAAGTCCACAGTGGTTTACAAGGTGAATGTGACTCTGGTTTCTTGTATCAACACGCTGCTCAAGTGCCTGGGCACTGCACATCTTCAGTTACAGCACGGGTGCCCAATCTTTTGGCTTCCCTAGGCCACATTGGAAAAAGAATTGTCTTGGGCCACACATAAAATACACTAATACTAATCATAGCTGATGAGCTAAGAAAAAAAAAGATCACAGAAAAAACTCATAATGTTTTCACAAAGTTTACAAATGTGTGTTGGGCCGCATTCAAAGCCATTCTGGGCCACATGTGACCCACGGGCTGCGGGTTGGACAAGCTTGATTTACAGGAAAAACAAAACATGGTCTGAAACCCAACCCAGTGTCAAAAAATAACAATGCCTAATCCGCTTGTTACTGTGCCCTGCACAACTGCCTCTATCTTTGGGAGATAAAACCTTGAGATCCTTCAAAAAGTTATGCCAGGCCTGGCATGGTGGCTCATGCCTGTAATCCCAGCACTTTGGGAGGCCGAGGTGTGAAGATCATTTGAGCTTAGGAGTTCAAGACCAGCCTAGACCAGCCTGGGCAACATGGCAAAACCTCATCTCTACAAAAAATATTTAAAAACTAGCCAAGCGTGGTGGCACACGCTTGTAGTCTCAGTTACTCAGGAGGCTGAGGTGGGGTGATCACTTGAGCCCGGGATGCAGAGGTTGCAGTGAGCCAAGATACCACTGCATTCCGGCCTGGGTGACAGAGCCAGACCTTGTCTCCAAAAAAAAGTATGCCAAAATCTCAGGGAATTAATCTGTACCTTTCTTAGACTGCATTCTCCTTGCTCCTTAGATAGCCTTCTTTTTTATTGTGGTAAAACATACACAACCATAACATTTACCATTGTAGGCATTTTTACACATACGATTCAGTAGCATTAAGTACATTCACAGTATTGTACAACTATCACTATTATCCATTTCCAGAACGTTTTCATCATCCCAAACAGAAACTCTGTATCCATTAAACTATAACTCCCCATTTCCCTATCCCCCAGCCCCTGATAACCTCTGTGCTTCTCTCTGTTTCTACGAATTTGCCTCTTCCAGGTAACTCATATAAGTGGAATCAGATAGTATTTGTCTTTCTGTGACTGGTTTATTTCACTTAGCATAAGTGTGTTCAAGATTCATCCGTAGTGTAATACGTATCAGAATTTCATTCCTTTTTAAGGCTGGATGATATTACATTGTAAATATAGGCCGTATTTTTTTTATCCACTCATCTGTTGATAGACATGAGTTGTTCACCTCTTGGCTAATGTGAAGAACGCTGCCATGAACATGGGTGTATAAATATCTGTTCCAAATAAAGACCTGCTTTCAATTACTTTGGATACAGACCCAGAAGTGGAATTGCTGGATCATATGGTAATTCTATGTTTAACTTTTTGAGGAGGCCATCTTCAACTTTTTATAACTATTTGAACATTTCTGACTTTATGGTGAGTTCCATGCAGACAAGAACCTTAATTGTTAGGTATCTTTGGATCCTGAGGCCTAGAACAATAAGATTTCTCACTGAATTCTCAATGAATATTTTTTGTAATACAAAAATGGATTAAATCAAATTCTCATTCTCTTGTTGAGGGCAGGACAGCACACTCTTGAGGTATCTCTCCTCACCACAGCGTACAATGTGACTCAAGTCCACACAGATCTCTCATTACCTGATTTTTCTCCATCACAAACACATACACAAGCAAAGTGTATGCCCTGATGCCAAAGAACATCAAAAGCACCCTAAGGCAAACACCAAAAGAGGTGAAAAGAAGTCAGTAAAGGATTAGTTATTTCACTAATGGATCTGAGTTCCTCATCCACCACCCCCATCCTTCCTTATCCACCGTGCCTGCAGTGAGGAGTGAGACAATCAGAAGAGATTCCTTTAAACTTTGCCCTTGCTGAGCTTTCTAGTATAAAATATGGGGACAGGGGCAGGGGAGGGTGGTGGTGGTGATGGAAGGCCCTGCTTCTGCCACTATTCGAATATCAATACCTCTTTTAGTTCATTAATTCATCAAGAGGGTATTTTTCAACACATTAAATTCAATTTCAAAAAAGAATGAGCTGACACAGTCAAATGCACACGACCAAAATCCATAGTGGGCTTCCCCAGCTGCCCTTTCCAGCCACTCTCAATCCCATCTTGGGGGTCCAGGCATCCATTACCTGGCTAATTGGCAGACCTGACTTAGGAAGGGTAAACTCCAGCCTGTCATCTGGGCTTTTCATTACTTAAGTGCACTCTGACTTGAACTATATTAATGGGACTCCAAATTTTAACTATTGATGGCTTTCAATAGGAATTTACATTTCTGTCCTCCTGGGGCCCACAAATCACTAAATTCTCACCTGCGGTGAAGACAGCCACAACGGGGAATTGGTTTCAAAGACAGAAAGCAGTGATAACACATGCACTGCACTTTCCCATGAGCAAATACACATAATTGTCTTTTCCCCCTTGTTCTACATTAAATTTTCAACTGTTTACTACATCTTTTAATGAAAGCAGTGACTGAAAAATATAAACATGGATACATAATTCCCAATGAATTGGTCTGAGTATAACTTGTAAAAACTGGATTAATGGTACAAAGCATGTACTTTATAAAAATAGCCTGTAGAAAAAAGCATTAAGCAATTACAACTCTAGCTCTGAAGGCTCCAATATTATAGGGTAATATTTCCTTAATGTTAGACTTCATTAACCCTAAGATAATCTCTCATAAATTTTGCTGATTTTTAAGGAGAAAAAAATAAATTATGTTTATTAAACTACTGAATATGTTTATGAAAACAAGACATAATCTAGTGCCATAAACTTCTTGTCTTTATCTGAATGATCAAGGAGCTCATAAATAAAATATCACATAACAAAGTGAGTGTTAAAATTCATTACTGTAATAGCTATGTTCATGATCTATTTCATTAACACTCCTCCTCTCCTTGGATAAATGGGCTTCTTAGCCTACGAGAAGAAAGCCATTTACAAGACAAAATACTGAGCTGCTTTTTCTCATTTTCCCTTATCTCTTCTATTCCTAACTTTCTAAATTAATTCTTCTCTTAAATCTTATTGTTCCTTCCAGTGTAACTCACAGTACCATTAGAGAGAGCAAAGAGAAATAGAAGCAAAGAAATGGGTCTATCGAGTATAAGTTAATTAGGGATCTAAGTGACTGGTGATGAGATTTGATGACATGGAGCCCCAAAGTGAATTTAGAAGCTTATCTTCTTAAAATATTTGAGAATAAAATACAAATAATAGAACTCCAAGAAATATTCACTATATCAAGCAATCTACGCAAGCTTAATAACTAAACTCCATTTCCTGTTTAACTACATAGTGCAGCACCACTGATTGTATCCATGTACAGAATTTGCTAACCTTTATCTTCAGTGATTTTGCAGGTAATTTCATTTTTATAGATGTGTGTACACACAAATACTCAGAGAGAAAGGTGAGTGCTTTCCTGTGGTTTACCAAGAACAGATAGATGTGGATATATGGGACTCTAAACCCATAGGTATAAATGTACACATTCAAATCACCAAGTGAACTTCTTGACGGAAAAAAAAAAAAAAAAAAACTGGCAAAGCAACAGTGGCTCTATGTCCCACCCCTGGCAATTTGTTTAATCTTAATTCAATAGAGTCCTAGTATGCAGCATCCTCTACCCAGATAATAACCAGAGGATGCTGTTTATGATAATGGCAGAAATTAAAACAGAATTTTACAACCGCTGAGCTGAAAGAAGGCAAAAATCCCCACACGAATATTAAACAGTGTAAATAAAAAAGAATTCACTTGTTTTTATTTCCACACTCCATGCCAATTTATCTAGCACTGATTTACTACAAAGACCACACTCACAAAACTCTACGTGGCTGTAGATAATAAAAGTAATAATTAAACTCCACAAACATATGAGGGGTGTGGAGTACCAAACATAGCTCCTGCCCTTAGGAAACCTCCATTTGGCGGACCCAGCCTGGCATCTGCCTCACTGCCACAGGAGACGGACTGTAGAAATGCTCTACTAGAATGATAATACAGTGAGGGGACTGAGCAATGCTGACGGGGCCCCAGCCGGGGCTGAGGGATGACATGACACCGAGTGGGGTCTTCAAGAACAGACCAGATCTTGATGGAGAAGGGATCCCATAGGGAAGGAATTTCATGGGCAACATTCCTCACAGTGGGCAGAAGACTGGACGTGAGAACTTAGTTTCTGACTTTTCAAACAGATTTGGCAATAGGAGGCAGTCTAGCTGGCCCTTCCAGAGAAGGAGGGAGCACACCCAGGTGGGGGCAGCAAGCCCCCAAGCAGCACTCCCGGCGCCCCCCTCACACCCGTTCCCTCCAATTACGACACCGGCTTCAGAAGGTCCCTCTTCTGGTTCATCTGCCTCACCAGAGCTCAATAAGAAAATTCCCTGCTGGACGGGCGTGGTGGCTCATGCCTGTAATCCCAGTACTTTCGGAGGCCGAGGCAGGTGGATCACTTGAGGTCAGGAGTTTGAGACCAGCCTGGCCAACATGGTGAAACCTCGTCTGCACTAAAAATACAAAAATTAGCCAGGCATGGTGACATATGTCTGTAATCCCAGCAACTTGGAAGGCTGAGGCAGGAGAATTGCTTGAACCCAGGAGGCAGAGGTTGCAGTGAGCTGAGATCATCCACACCATGCACTGCAGCCTGAGTGACAGAGTGAGACTCCATCTTAACAAAAAAAAAAAAAAAAGGGAAAATTGTCTGCAAAAACTGCCCTACAAACTTTACAAAGCAGAGTAAAATGGTCTGCTTTAATTTAAAATAGCTGGCAATTACTGAGCACTTATTGTGTCTCAGGCACTGTTCTAAGTACCATACGTGCCATCTTAACTCAGTGAATCCTCAAAACAGTTCCACTATGATCCCATTGCACCCATTTTTTTAAAAGAGGGAAAAGTGGTTAAGACACAGGTCCAAGGTCACACAGCTGACAAACAGTCAGGCTGGGATGTAAACACGGGTGGACCAATGCCAGGGCCCCTGCCCCTAACAACCGCATGTGACAGGAATCACTGCGCGCTTTCCAAAACCCACTTCCTCCACTCCTGGACATACAGCTAGACGTTCTAGCCTCCTGCAGCAGGTGTGACCTGTGACTGAGTCCTAGCCAACGGCATTTGGGACACACTGCATCCCATCTCCAAGCCTGGCCCATCAAACCTCCCGTACAATTTCCTGCATCCTCCCTCTTCCCCTGAGTGCTGACTGGGAGAAAAGCACCTAGCAGAGAACCTGAGGCCCCTGGGAATGGGGAAGGGAGGTTGGGAGGGTAGCAGAAGGATAAAGGAGATGGATTTTAGGTGAGAAATAAACTTCTATTGTGCTAAGCCCTGGAAATTTGGTTTCTGCTTTCTGTCTTTGAAACCAATTCCCCGCTGTGGCTGTCTTCACCACAGGTGAGAATTTAGTGATTTGTGGGCCCCAGGAAGATAGAAATGTGAATTCCTATTGAAAGCCATCAATAGTTAAAATTTGGAGCCCCATTAATATAGTTCAAGTCACAATGCACTATAGTTCAAGACTAACACATGACACAAATCTGCCTCCTGAATCATCCCTCTGGCCTCAGTCCCTAAATGATTGAGAAAGTGATTCCAGAGTCATCATCAGGAATGTGGCAATTCAACAAAGTGATGAAGAAAAGAGTCTTTAGAATCATTTGAACCAAAGTTGGAATCCAGGTCCTCCAATTTACTAGCTCTGCCACCTTGGGCAAATTACTGAACGTTTCTGTGCCTTGGAGCCCCACATGTGATACCAGCCCACATGACTGTTGTACAGATTAAGAGAAAACATGTAGGCAAAGGGCTTAGGGGAGAGCTGGGCACATAGAAAGCACCCAATAATTCTATCCTCATCACTATTATTGTTCATTAAGGCTCTCAGAAAGTAAGCACCTGTATCAGTTAGGATTATGTTCAGCTGCACAGAACAAAAACTAAACAATAATCAATGGTCGAAGTAAGTCAGTTTATTTCTCTGGTACATAAAAGAAATCTAAAGGCAGGCACGCCAAGGCTGATATTGGGGATCTCCAGGAAGTCATCAGGTTCCTTCTAATTCTAGGCACCACCACTCCTAACATGTAGTCCTAGTCTTCATGACCCAATATGAATGC
This sequence comes from Papio anubis, assembly GCF_008728515.1. Taxonomy (NCBI): domain Eukaryota; kingdom Metazoa; phylum Chordata; class Mammalia; order Primates; family Cercopithecidae; genus Papio; species Papio anubis. The sequence continues at coordinate 72,444,356 of NC_044986.1, read as the reverse complement.
TGGCATTCCAGCCATCACAACCAGTTCCAGGCAGCAGACTGGGAGGAATCAAAGAAGAAAGGAACACCCACTCTCTTTAAGAAGACTTTCTGGAAGTCCTCTGCAATACTTTGACTTAGCCACATGGCTGCACCTAGCTTCTAGTTGCCAGGAAAGAGTTGCAAGGGTGGCACTATCCCAACTAAAAAGCAAGGGTTTTGTCAATGAAACGTTGAAGAGAATGGATATGGTAAGCAAACAGAAGTCTCTGCCCCAGCACAAGAATCAGTAAACAAAGACAAGCTACACTCTCCCTAACTAAAAAGGTCTGGTAAACTTCAAAGAAAAATATTCCACTGAGAAGCAAAGAAACATCTAGTACATTATCACCACAGTTTCCACTCTTGCTCCCCTACAATCCATTCTCCACACACCAGCCATACCAATACATTAAAAACGTAAGCCATGGTCCCACTTAAAACCCTCCAAAGCTTCCCACTGCAAAGCAAGTGGAGGAGTATGGATTTTATTTGTAGCATTAGGTCCCAGCTGGTCTGGCCCCAGGCACGTCTCTGACCCCATTGCACACCACAGTTGCCTGCTCCCCACAGCACATCCTGGCTAGCTTTTACTGCTGCTGCCGCGATGTTGCACCATGTACATACCAAGGTTGCGTCAGCCTAAGACCTTTGCATTGCTTGCTTTCTTGGCCTGAATATTGCTGCTCTTTGATCTTCTGTTGACTGGCTCCTTCTTGTCACTCAGATCTCAGCTTAAACATTATCTTCTCAGAGACCTTCCCTGATTCTCAAGTCATAGCACAGCAGATCACCTTACCTTAACTCTTGTGATAGCACTCATCACCATCTGATACTTGTCTTCTTTATACATTTGTCTCTTTCTTCATTAGAATGCATGTTGCCGTTATAATAATGTCTGTCTTGTTCACTATTCAAAAACTTCCCCCCAATCCCATCTAATGGAGCTCCTAATCATCATCTAGGTAGACATTCATTCATCTAAGAAATATTTGCCGAACACCTGCTATGTGCTAGGCACAATGACATGGCAATAAGATAGTGCCCCAAATGAAGCCCATTTGTACTACATAAGCTGACCATACCTACATTAATGGTGTTTCACTGTTTCATTTAAGACTTTGTCTAAGACTGTGAGCATAATAAAGTGATGTGCAAAGAACACACTGAAGTGAAAGACTGCATCTGTGTTGACAGTAGATGAAGGGAAGGAGAAGAAGTTATTTTTATGTTGTCCTAAGAACCCCAAAGTAGAAAGCAGCCAAAAGTTAAAAAAAAAAAATAAAAACTTGTCCATGAGGTCAAGAACAAAAGCTTTCCAGCACACTGTCCACTATTTATTTAATCCTTAAAAAATTAGATTCATACCCATAGATACACAAGAATGTTTTCCATAGGAAATCCATAGAATAAAATTGCAGGAAAAGTTATCTAGCAACAATCTATGGCTCCTATGACCCTGGATGGATTGAGGCTGCAGTAAGAACACTCAGAAGATACACAGACAGGCGGTGACCAAGAGAGAAAGAGTGGAGAGAGAGAGAGAAAAAATTCACGCTAGCTGGATGAAGGAAACAGGGAAAAGGGGAGAAAGAAGAAAAAACAAATCAAAGAAAGAACAGCTATTAAAAATGCTGAGTTGAAAATGTTTCAGATGGCCTCTGACATCTAATAAGTCATCTGTCTTTCTCAATACAGAAAAGTCATTACTTACTAGTGAACTAATACCAGCAACTGTGACAAGTAAAAACAACAAAGCCCATAAAAATATAAAAGTTCACCCCTTGCAGTTAGGTGAAAAAAAGAATGTATTCAATTTTTCAGATGAAAAACATTTGAACTGACTGAATTTATTGTAATGCAAGTTGTATTATATTCTGGGAAAATGAAAAGAGAAAAAATATCCACTGCTCAGCCTGTCTTCAACTTTTTCTCAGAAAACAGAATACAATACGTTTTTTGAGAACATGAACTCTTCATAGAAACCAGTCATAAATATCAACATGGCATCCTGGCTACAAGCCATCAATTCCCATAACAGAAGCATGAATTAATAGCACCATCTGCCCTGCCCACAAGACCCCTATAAAACCACCTCCTCACAGGGTATAACCTAGGCTTAAGCACAGCATGAGGAATGCAGGTCAGATAAAGGAAGAACTGGAGAGCCTTCAGGCTAACCAAAGGCATGGGAGGATTTTTCTTCCCTGGGCGGGGCTGGCTGGAAGCAGTAATGGGCATATACAGAAGAACAAAATCCAGGCACAATGACAGCATAAGGATATCATCAAGGGCAAAAGGAATCTTGCCTTCCCATAGCTGTAACTCATCATTCTAGGACACATCTTTGATTCCTCTCCTTCATTCCCACAGTCAATCCACCAGCAAATGTTGAGCTATCTTAAAATACAGCCTGAATCTCTTCACTTCTTTCCATCTAGTTCACAGCACCACATCTATCCCATGGACCACCACAATGACTTTGCTAACTGGACCACCCCACTTCCATTCTTGCATGCCTAATTTCTAACCTGCGGCCAGCGTGGCTGTGAAAAACACAAATCAGATTCCATCATCCAGTTACTTAAAACTCATCAGGGGCTTCACTGGTTTCCGATCACCCTTAGAATCAAAGCCAAACTCCTTTCTAGGCTCAACCCTCTCCACAGACTGGCTCTGGCCTCCCTCGCCTCTGTCTGCATTCTGGTCCCCACCCTTCTGGCCAGCTCACCAGCCCCCTTTCTCCTCCTTGTACTTGCCTGGGGCCTTGCACATGCTGTCCCCTCCACCCACACATACTTCTGAGCTTCTCGCAGCTGCCTCCTCACCATTCAGCTCCCTGCTTTTTGAAGAGGACTTTCATGGCCACCATATCAAAATTAGGCCTCTTCCTCCAAATCACTTCCTATGCCATTACTCTATTTTATTAGAACCATAGGAAATTGTCTTTTTAAAATTTATTTGTTTATATATCACCTGTCTCCTCTAATAAGAATACAAGATTCCCAAGGGTAAGGTCCCCACTGGCCTTAGGTACTACTTATTCTCAGCACTTCCAACTAGTCCAGTGTGTGCGTGGCATATAAGTGTTCAACAAATATCCACAGAACGAATGGATAAGTGAGATTATGGTTTTGTACGGCTTTATAGATGAACAGGGTACCTTGAGATTATCTAACTTGCAACAACACACATTTTACATATGGAGGAAAAGGAAACAAAGTCAACTGATCTGCCACTACAATTAACACACGGCATGGTGCTCTCTTCTCCTATTGGAATCAGGCACAATCTCAAACGACAGGCAAAGAAAACTCAAAACCTGAGGAAGAAAAATACTGTACAACAGAAGATCATAAAAGTAAGGTGGACACGGATCAATGGTAGCCAAAAGGGGCTACGCATGATACAATTCAGACTAGAATTGGTCTCAGAATTGCAGGAGTAAATTCATCCAAGACAAACCCAGTAGCAACAAACCCTTAAACAAAAAGTAGGCCAGAAGAAAAGAAGCTCATTGGTTTAACACAGGCTTCATTTAACGTGACCCTAGAGTGTCAACCCTAACAAAGTGAGAACATACCTAAGACACAGGTTCTGCTCCTAGCTGTTTCTAACTCTCCCTAGCTCAGTTGCTTAACATCTCTGGGTCTCATTTAGGAACAAACCAGCATGACCCAAAACTGTGTCATTAGTGTACACTTTCATGATGTCACCATACCAAAGTATACCACGTGTACTAATTACTGAATATTTTAACTTCAACAAATCGATGTTTAAAAGACATGTTGGCCAGGCACAGTGGCTCATGCTTGTAATCCCAGCACTTCGGGAGGCCAAGTTGGGAGGATCACGAGGTCAGGAGATCAAGACTACCCTGGCTAACATGGTGAAACCCCATCTCTACTACAAATACAAAAAATTAGCCAGGCGTGGTGGGGGGCACCTGTAGTCCTAGCTACTCGGGAGGCGGAGGCAGAAGAATGGCGTGAGCCTGGGAGGTGGGGCTTGCAGTGAGCCGAGATCACGCCACTGCACTCCAGCCTGGGCAACAGAGCAAGACTCCGTCTCAAAAAAAAAAAAAAAGACATGTTATATCACTCCCATAATAGAAGCCAATCTCATTTGCCAATGACCAAACAGAATCATATGTCTAAGTATCATGAAAACAAAAAATTATTACTAAATGCCAAATAACTACTCCTTATTAGCTACTCTGAGCCTCAGACCCAATCTTTGTGTGTGTGTGTATATATATATATATAAAATACAGTAGGAAGATATGAAAGTGCAGCACCAAACTTGTTGTTCTCCCCTAGATTTAAACTAAAGGATTGAAAGAGAATTGGAAAGAGAAAAACCTCCTCGTTGTGTAAGTCCATGCCAGCCCATGCCTTGCCTGCCTCTGGATGCACAGCCCACTGCAGGAACTACTGGTTTGAGCACACAATCTTGAAGGCCTCCACTGAGGTACTACCTAAGGTACTACCTCTCTGTGGGTGAAAATCAGTACGTGTGACCCATTAATGCGAGGAGCTATGGATTTAATAATGTTGATGGGTCTGAAAGGGGATGTCCTAAGAGAAATGAGAAACAAAGATCACTGCAGGGTCTGGGGGTGGTAAGTGGAGGATAACAGTGATGGTGAGGACCATAGCAATAGCCACCAACATTTATTTGGTGCTTACTATGGGCAAGGGCCATACTAACTCTTTGAATCCTCCGAACCCTTCTTTGAGGTAGAAACAATTATTCTCATTTTACAGATAACAAAACTGAAACTCGGCCAAGAAAACAAAGTTTATTTTGATGTAAGACAACTGAAATTATTTAAATTTCTCCCAAATATTTGTGTCCATGACTCACAGTAAGACACAGTAGGTTAAAAGTAGGTTAAAGTTTCTATATTTGACTGGTGTTTTTTAAAAAACAAAAAATCAATAATCTCATATGCTCAAAGAAATACATTTTACACTGAGTACTAATACACAAAATAAATACATATACACATGCATACACATATACACAAACATATACAGATATATAT